>NW_027185435.1:950682-1100682 GCF_022577435.1 Embiotoca jacksoni
CGTCTAAAATACGACAAAAAAGTCATACTATAGCATGTCGTCTATAATATGATAAAAAAGTCATACTATAGCATGTCGTCTAAAATATGACTAAAAAAGTCATACTATAGCATGTCGTCTATAATATGATAAAAAAAAAAGTCACACTATAGCATGTCGTCTAAAATATGATAAAAAAAAGTCATACTATAGCATGTTGTCTAAAATATGATAAAAAAAAGTCACACTATAGCATGTCATCTATAATATGATAAAAAAGTCATACTATAGCATGTCGTCTAAAATATGATAAAAAAGTCACACTATAGCATGTCGTCTATAATATGATAAAAAAAGTCACACTATAGCATGTCGTCTAAAATATGATAAAAAAAAGTCACACTATAGCATGTCGTCTATAATATGATAAAAAAAAGTCACACTATAGCATGTCGTCTATAATATGATAAAAAAAGGTCACACTATAGCATGTCGTCTATAATATGATAAAAAAAAGTCATACTATAGCATGTCGTCTAAAATATGACTAAAAAAGTAACACTATAGCATGTCGTCCAAAATATGATAAAAAAAGTCACATTATAGCATGTCGTCTATAATATGATAAAAAAGTCATACTATAGCATGTCGTCTAAAATATGATAAAAAAGTCACACTATAGCATGTCGTCTATAATATGATATAAAAAGTCATACTATAGCATATCGTCTAAAATATGACTAAAAAAGTAACACTATAGCATGTCGTCTATAATATGATAAAAAAGTCACACTATAGCATGTCGTCTAAAATACGATAAAAAAGTCATACTATAGCATGTCGTCTAAAATACGATAAAAAAGTCATACTATAGCATGTCGTCTATAATATGATAAAAAAGTCATACTATAGCATGTCGTCTATAATATGATAAAAAAAGTCACACTATAGCATGTCGTCTAAAATATGATAAAAAAAAAAGTCATACTATAGCATGTTGTCTAAAATATGATAAAAAAAAAAGTCACACTATAGCATGTCATCTATAATATGATAAAAAAGTCATACTATAGCATGTCGTCTAAAATATGATAAAAAAGTCACACTATAGCATGTCGTCTATAATATGATAAAAAAAAGGTCACACTATAGCATGTCGTCTATAATATGATAAAAAAAAGTCATACTATAGCATGTCGTCTAAAATATGACTAAAAAAGTAACACTATAGCATGTCGTCTAAAATATGACTAAAAAAGTAACACTATAGCATGTCGTCTATAATATGATAAAAAAGTCACACTATAGCATGTCGTCTAAAATACGATAAAAAAGTCGTACTATAGCATGTCGTCTAAAATATGACTAAAAAAGTAACACTATAGCATGTCGTCCAAAATATGATAAAAAAAAGTCACATTATAGCATGTCGTCTATAATATGATAAAAAAGTCATACTATAGCATGTCGTCTAAAATATGATAAAAAAGTCACACTATAGCATGTCGTCTATAATATGATAAAAAAAAAGTCACTATTGCATGTCGTCTATAATATGATAAAAAAGTCACACTATAGCATGTCGTCTAAAATACGACAAAAAAGTCATACTATAGCATGTCGTCTATAATATGATAAAAAAGTCATACTATAGCATGTCGTCTAAAATATGACTAAAAAAGTCATACTATAGCATGTCGTCTATAATATTTTAAAAAAAAAGTCACACTATAGCATGTCGTCTAAAATATGATAAAAAAAAAGTCATACTATAGCATGTTGTCTAAAATATGATAAAAAAAAAGTCACACTATAGCATGTCATCTATAATATGATAAAAAAAAAGTCACACTATAGCATGTCATCTATAATATGATAAAAAAGTCATACTATAGCATGTCGTCTAAAATATGATAAAAAAGTCACACTATAGCATGTCGTCTATAATATGATAAAAAAAGTCACACTATAGCATGTCGTCCAAAATATGATAAAAAAAGTCACATTATAGCATGTCGTCTATAATATGATAAAAAAGTCATACTATAGCATGTCGTCTATAATATGATAAAAAAAAGGTCACACTATAGCATGTCGTCTATAATATGATAAAAAAAAGTCATACTATAGCATGTCGTCTAAAATATGACTAAAAAAGTAACACTATAGCATGTCGTCTAAAATATGACTAAAAAAGTCATACTGTAGCATGTCGTCTATAATATGATAAAAAAAAGTCATACTATAGCATGTCGTCTATAATGTGATAAAAAAGTCATACTATAGCATGTCGTCTAAAATATGACTAAAAAAGTCATACTATAGCATGTCGTCTATAATATGATAAAAAAAAGGTCACACTATAGCATGTCGTCTATAATATGATAAAAAAAGGTCACACTATAGCATGTCGTCTATAATATGATAAAAAAAAGTCATACTATAGCATGTCGTCTAAAATATGACTAAAAAAGTAACACTATAGCATGTCGTCCAAAATATGATAAAAAAAGTCACATTATAGCATGTCGTCTATAATATGATAAAAAAGTCATACTATAGCATGTCGTCTAAAATATGATAAAAAAGTCACACTATAGCATGTCGTCTATAATATGATAAAAAAAAGTCACTATTGCATGTCGTCTATAATATGATAAAAAAGTCACACTATAGCATGTCGTCTAAAATACGACAAAAAAGTCATACTATAGCATGTCGTCTAAAATATGACTAAAAAAGTCATACTATAGCATGTCGTCTATAATATGATAAAAAAAAAGTCACTATAGCATGTCGTCTATAATATGATAAAAAAAGTCATACTATAGCATGTCGTCTAAAATATGACTAAAAAAGTAACACTATAGCATGTCGTCTTTAATATGATAAAAAAGTCACACTATAGCATGTCGTCTAAAATACGATAAAAAAGTCATACTATAGCATGTCGTCTATAATATGATAAAAAAGTCATACTATAGCATGTCATCTAAAATATGACTAAAAAAGTCATACTATAGCATGTCGTCTATAATATGATTAAAAAAAAGTCACACTATAGCATGTCGTCTATAATATGATAAAAAAAAGTCATACTATAGCATGTCGTCTATAATATGATAAAAAAAAGTCATACTATAGCATGTTGTCTAAAATATGATAAAAAAAAGTCTCACTATAGCATGTCGTCTAAAATATGACTAAAAAAGTAACACTATAGCATGTCTTCCAAAATATGATAAAAAAAAGTCACATTATAGCATGTCGTCTATAATATGATAAAAAAGAGTCATACTATAGCATGTCGTCTAAAATATGATAAAAAAAAGTCATACTATAGCATGTCATCTAAAATATGATAAAAAAGTCACACTATAGCATGTCGTCTATAATATGATAAAAAAAAGTCATACTATAGCATGTTGTCTAAAATATGATAAAAAAGTCACACTATAGCATGTCGTCTATAATATGATAAAAAAAAAAGTCATACTATAGCATGTTGTCTAAAATATGATAAAAAAAAGTCACACTATAGCATGTCGTCTAAAATATGACTAAAAAAGTAACACTATAGCATGTCGTCCAAAATATGATAAAAAAAAAGTCACATTATAGCATGTCGTCTATAATATGATAAAAAAGAGTCATACTATAGCATGTCGTCTAAAATATGATAAAAAAAAGTCATACTATAGCATGTCGTCTAAAATATGATAAAAAAAGTCACACTATAGCATGTCGTCTATAATATGATAAAAAAAAGTCATACTATAGCATGTTGTCTAAAATATGATAAAAAAGTCACACTATAGCATGTCGTCTATAATATGATAAAAAAAAGTCATACTATAGCATGTTGTCTAAAATATGATAAAAAAAAGTCACACTATAGCATGTCGTCTAAAATATGACTAAAAAAGTAACACTATAGCATGTCGTCCAAAATATGATAAAAAAAAGTCACATTATAGCATGTCGTCTATAATATGATAAAAAAAGTCATACTATAGCATGTCGTCTAAAATATGATAAAAAAAAAGTCATACTATAGCATGTCGTCTAAAATATGATAAAAAAAAAGTAACACTATAGCATGTCGTCCAAAATATGATAAAAAAAAGTCACATTATAGCATGTCGTCTATAATATGATAAAAAAGAGTCATACTATAGCATGTCGTCTATAATATGATAAAAAAGTCGTACTATAGCATGTCGTCTAAAATATGACTAAAAAAATAACACTATAGCATGTCGTCCAAAATATGATAAAAAAAGGTCACACTATAGGATGTCGTCTATAATATGATAAAAAAAAGGTCACACTATAGCATGTCGTCTATAATATGATAAAAAAAAGTCATACTATAGCATGTCGTCTAAAATATGACTAAAAAAGTAACACTATAGCATGTCGTCTAAAATATGACTAAAAAAGTCATACTATAGCATGTCGTCTATAATATGATAAAAAAAAGGTCACACTATAGCATGTCGTCTATAATATGATAAAAAAAAAGGTCACACTATAGCATGTCGTCTATAATATGATAAAAAAAAGTCATACTATAGCATGTCGTCTAAAATATGACTAAAAAAGTAACACTATAGCATGTCGTCTAAAATATGATAAAAAAAAGTCATACTATAGCATGTCGTCTAAAATATGACTAAAAAAGTAACACTATAGCATGTCGTCCAAAATATGATAAAAAAAGTCACATTATAGCATGTCGTCTATAATATGATAAAAAAGTCATACTATAGCATGTCGTCTAAAATATGATAAAAAAGTCACACTATAGCATGTCGTCTATAATATGATAAAAAAAAAGTCACTATTGCATGTCGTCTATAATATGATAAAAAAGTCACACTATGGCATGTCGTCTAAAATACGACAAAAAAGTCATACTATAGCATGTCGTCTATAATATGATAAAAAAGTCATACTATAGCATGTCGTCTAAAATATGACTAAAAAAGTCATACTATAGCATGTCGTCTATAATATGATAAAAAAAAAGTCACACTATAGCATGTCGTCTAAAATATGATAAAAAAAAGTCATACTATAGCATGTTGTCTAAAATATGATAAAAAAAAGTCACACTATAGCATGTCATCTATAATATGATAAAAAAGTCATACTATAGCATGTCGTCTAAAATATGATAAAAAAGTCACACTATAGCATGTCGTCTATAATATGATAAAAAAAAGTCACACTATAGCATGTCGTCTAAAATATGATAAAAAAAAGTCACACTATAGCATGTCGTCTATAATATGATAAAAAAAAGTCACACTATAGCATGTCGTCTATAATATGATAAAAAAAGGTCACACTATAGCATGTCGTCTATAATATGATAAAAAAAAGTCATACTATAGCATGTCGTCTAAAATATGACTAAAAAAGTAACACTATAGCATGTCGTCCAAAATATGATAAAAAAAGTCACATTAAAGCATGTCGTCTAAAATATGATAAAAAAAAGTCACACTATAGCATGTCGTCTATAATATGATAAAAAAAGGTCACACTATAGCATGTCGTCTATAATATGATAAAAAAAAGTCATACTATAGCATGTCGTCTAAAATATGACTAAAAAAGTAACACTATAGCATGTCGTCCAAAATATGATAAAAAAAGTCACATTAAAGCATGTCGTCTATAATATGATAAAAAAGTCATACTATAGCATGTCGTCTAAAATATGATAAAAAAGTCACACTATAGCATGTCGTCTATAATATTATATAAAAAGTCATACTATAGCATATCGTCTAAAATATGACTAAAAAAGTAACACTATAGCATGTCGTCTATAATATGATAAAAAAGTCACACTATAGCATGTCGTCTAAAATACGATAAAAAAGTCATACTATAGCATGTCGTCTATAATATGATAAAAAAGTCATACTATAGCATGTCGTCTAAAATATGACTAAAAAAGTCATACTATAGCATGTCGTCTATAATATGATAAAAAAAAGTCACACTATAGCATGTCGTATAAAATATGATAAAAAAAAGTCATACTATAGCATGTTGTCTAAAATATGATAAAAAAGTCACACTATAGCATGTCGTCTATAATATGATAAAAAAAAAGGTCACACTATAGCATGTCGTCTATAATATGATAAAAAAAAAGTCATACTATAGCATGTCGTCTAAAATATGACTAAAAAAGTAACACTATAGCATGTCGTCTAAAATATGACTAAAAAAGTAACACTATAGCATGTCGTCTATAATATGATAAAAAAGTCACACTATAGCATGTCGTCTAAAATACGATAAAAAAGTCGTACTATAGCATGTCGTCTAAAATATGACTAAAAAAATAACACTATAGCATGTCGTCCAAAATATGATAAAAAAAGGTCACACTATAGCATGTCGTCTATAATATGATAAAAAAAAGGTCACACTATAGCATGTCGTCTATAATATGATAAAAAAAAGTCATACTATAGCATGTCGTCTAAAATATGACTAAAAAAGTAACACTATAGCATGTCGTCTAAAATATGACTAAAAAAGTCATACTGTAGCATGTCGTCTATAATATGATAAAAAAAAGTCATACTATAGCATGTCGTCTATAATGTGATAAAAAAAGTCATACTATAGCATGTCGTCTAAAATATGACTAAAAAAGTCATACTATAGCATGTCGTCTATAATATGATAAAAAAAAGGTCACACTATAGCATGTCGTCTATAATATGATAAAAAAAAAGGTCACACTATAGCATGTCGTCTATAATATGATAAAAAAAGTCATACTATAGCATGTCGTCTAAAATATGACTAAAAAAGTAACACTATAGCATGTCGTCTAAAATATGATAAAAAAAAGTCATACTATAGCATGTCGTCTAAAATATGACTAAAAAAGTAACACTATAGCATGTCGTCCAAAATATGATAAAAAAAGTCACATTATAGCATGTCGTCTATAATATGATAAAAAAGTCATACTATAGCATGTCGTCTAAAATATGATAAAAAAAGTCACACTATAGCATGTCGTCTATAATATGATAAAAAAAAAGTCACTATTGCATGTCGTCTATAATATGATAAAAAAGTCACACTATAGCATGTCGTCTAAAATACGACAAAAAAGTCATACTATAGCATGTCGTCTATAATATGATAAAAAAGTCATACTATAGCATGTCGTCTAAAATATGACTAAAAAAGTCATACTATAGCATGTCGTCTATAATATTTTAAAAAAAAGTCACACTATAGCATGTCGTCTAAAATATGATAAAAAAAAGTCATACTATAGCATGTTGTCTAAAATATGATAAAAAAAAAAGTCACACTATAGCATGTCATCTATAATATGATAAAAAAGTCATACTATAGCATGTCGTCTAAAATATGATAAAAAAGTCACACTATAGCATGTCGTCTATAATATGATAAAAAAAGTCACACTATAGCATGTCGTCTAAAATATGATAAAAAAGTCACACTATAGCATGTCGTCTATAATATGATAAAAAAAAGTCACACTATAGCATGTCGTCTATAATATGATAAAAAAAGGTCACACTATAGCATGTCGTCTATAATATGATAAAAAAAAGTCATACTATAGCATGTCGTCTAAAATATGACTAAAAAAGTAACACTATAGCATGTCGTCCAAAATATGATAAAAAAAGTCACATTATAGCATGTCGTCTATAATATGATAAAAAAGTCATACTATAGCATGTCGTCTAAAATATGATAAAAAAGTCACACTATAGCATGTCGTCTATAATATGATATAAAAAGTCATACTATAGCATATCGTCTAAAATATGACTAAAAAAGTAACACTATAGCATGTCGTCTATAATATGATAAAAAAGTCACACTATAGCATGTCGTCTAAAATACGATAAAAAAGTCATACTATAGCATGTCGTCTATAATATGATAAAAAAGTCATACTATAGCATGTCGTCTAAAATATGACTAAAAAAGTCATACTATAGCATGTCGTCTATAATATGATAAAAAAAAGTCACACTATAGCATGTCGTCTAAAATATGACTAAAAAAGTCATACTATAGCATGTTGTCTAAAATATGATAAAAAAGTCACACTATAGCATGTCGTCTATAATATGATAAAAAAAAAAGTCATACTATAGCATGTTGTCTAAAATATGATAAAAAAAAGTCACACTATAGCATGTCGTCTAAAATATGACTAAAAAAGTAACACTATAGCATGTCGTCTAAAATACGACAAAAAAGTCATACTATAGCATGTCGTCTATAATATGATAAAAAAGTCATACTATAGCATGTCGTCTAAAATATGACTAAAAAAGTCATACTATAGCATGTCGTCTATAATATTTTAAAAAAAAAGTCACACTATAGCATGTCGTCTAAAATATGATAAAAAAAAGTCATACTATAGCATGTTGTCTAAAATATGATAAAAAAAAAAGTCACACTATAGCATGTCATCTATAATATGATAAAAAAGTCATACTATAGCATGTCGTCTATAATATGATAAAAAAGTCACATTATAGCATGTCGTCTATAATATGATAAAAAAAGTCACATTATAGCATGTCGTCTATAATATGATAAAAAAAAGTCATACTATAGCATGTTGTCTAAAATATGATAAAAAAAAAGTCACACTATAGCATGTCATCTATAATATGATAAAAAAGTCACATTATAGCATGTCGTCTATAATATGATAAAAAAAGTCATACTATAGCATGTCGTCTATAATGTGATAAAAAAAAGTCATACTATAGCATGTCGTCTAAAATATGATAAAAAAGTCACAATATAACATGTGGTCTAAAATATGATAAAAGAGTCATACTATAGCATGTCGTCTAAAATATGATAAAAAAGTCACAATATAACATGTCGTCTAAAATATGATAAAAAAAAAAGGTCACACTATAGCATGTCGTTTATAATGTGATAAAAAAAGTCATACTATAGCATGTCGTCTATAATATGATAAAAAAAAGGTCACACTATAGCATGTCATCTATAATGTGATAAAAAAAAGTCATACTATAGCATGTCGTCTAAAATATGACTAAAAAAGTCATACTATAGCATGTCGTCTATAATATGATAAAAAAAAAGGTCACACTATAGCATGTCGTCTATAATGTGATAAAAAAAAGTCATACTATAGCATGTTGTCTAAAATATGATAAAAAAAAGTCACACTATAGCATGTCGTCTAAAATATGACTAAAAAAGTAACACTATAGCATGTCGTCCAAAATATGATAAAAAAAAGTCACATTATAGCATGTCGTCTATAATATGATAAAAAAGAGTCATACTATAGCATGTCGTCTATAATATGATAAAAAAAAGTCATACTATAGCATGTCGTCTAAAATATGATAAAAAAAAGTCATACTATAGCATGTCGTCTATAATATGATAAAAAAGTCATACTATAGCATGTCGTCTAAAATATGACTAAAAAAGTAACACTATAGCATGTCGTCTATAATATGATAAAAAAAGTCATACTATAGCATGTCGTCTATAATGCGATAAAAAAAGTCATACTATAGCATGTCATCTAAAATATGACTAAAAAAGTCATACTATAGCATGTCGTCTATAATATGATAAAAACAAAGGTCACACTATAGCATGTCGTCTATAATATGATAAAAAAAGTCATACTATAGCATGTCGTCTAAAATATGATAAAAAAGTCACACTATAGCATGTCGTCTATAATATGATAAAAAAAAAGTCATACTATAGCATGTCGTCTAAAATATGACTAAAAAAGTAAAACTATAGCATGTCGTCTAAAATATGATAAAAAAAAAGTCACACTATAGCATGTCGTCTAAAATATGACTAAAAAAGTAACACTATAGCATGTCGTCCAAAATATGATAAAAAAAGTCACATTATAGCATGTCGTCTATAATATGATAAAAAAGTCATACTATAGCATGTAGTCTAAAATACGACAAAAAAAAGTCACACTATAACGTCATCTAAAATATGATAAAAAAGTCACAATATAACATGTCGTCTAAAATATGATAAAAAAGTCACAATATAACGTGGTCTAAAATATGATAAAAGAGTCATACTATAGCATGTCGTCTAAAATATGATAAAAAAGTCACAATATAACATGTCGTCTAAAATATGATAAAAGAGTCATACTATAGCATGTCGTCTAAAATATGATAAAAAAGTCACAATATAACATGTCGTCTAAAATATGATAAAAAAAGTCATACTATAGCATGTCGTCTATAATATGATAAAAAAGTCACAATATAACGTGGTCTAAAATATGATAAAAGAGTCATACTATAGCATGTCGTCTAAAATATGATAAAAAAGTCACAATATAACGTGGTCTAAAATATGATAAAAGAGTCATACTATAGCATGTCGTCTAAAATATGATAAAAAAGTCACAATATAACATGTCGTCTAAAATATGATAAAAGAGTCATACTATAGCATGTCGTCTAAAATATGATAAAAAAGTCACAATATAACATGTCGTCTAAAATATGATAAAAAAAAGTCATACTATAGCATGTCATCTAAAATATGACTAAAAAAGTAACACTATAGCATGTCGTCTAAAATACGATAAAAAAGTCATACTATAGCATGTCGTCTATAATATGATAAAAAAAGTCATACTATAGCATATCGTCTAAAATATGACTAAAAAAGTAACACTATAGCATGTCGTCTAAAATACGATAAAAAAAAGTCACATTATAGCATGTCGTCTAAAATATGATTAAAAAGTCACATTATAGCATGTCGTCTAAAATATGATAAAAAAAGTCACGTTATAGAATGTCGTCTAAAATATGATAAAAAAAAGTCACATTATAGCATGTCGTCTAAAATATGATAAAAAAGTCACATTGTAGTATGTAGTCTAAAATATGATAAAAAAAAAGTCACATTATAGCATGTCGTCTAAAATATGATAAAAAAAAGTCACATTATAGCATGTCGTCTAAAATATGATAAAAAAGTCATACTATAGCATGTCGTCTAAAATATGATAAAAAAGTCACATTATAGCATGTCGTCTATAATATGATAAAAAAAGTCACATTATAGCATGTCGTCTAAAATATGATAAAAAAAAAGTCACATTATAGCATGTCGTCTAAAATATGATAAAAAAGTCATACTATAGCATGTCGTCTAAAATATGATAAAAAAGTCACATTATAGCATGTCGTCTATAATATGATAAAAAAGTCATACTATAGCATGTCGTCTAAAATATGATAAAAAGTCATACTATAGCATGTCGTCTAAAATATGATAAAAAAGTCATACTATAGCATGTCGTCTATAATATGATAAAAAAAGTCACATTATAGCATGTCGTCTAAAATATGATAAAAAAGTCATACTATAGCATGTCGTCTAAAATATGATAAAAAAAGTCACATTATAGCATGTCGTCTAAAATATGATAAAAAAAGTCACATTATAGCATGTCGTCTATAATATGACTAAAAAAGTCATACTATAGCATGTCGTCTATAATATGATAAAAAAAAAGGTCACACTATAGCATGTCGTCTATAATGTGATAAAAAAAGTCATACTATAGCATGTCGTCTAAAATATGATAAAAAAGTCACACTATAGCATGTCGTCTATAATATGATAAAAAAAGTCATACTATAGCATGTCGTCTAAAATATGACTAAAAAAGTCATACTATAGCATGTCGTCTATAATATGATAAAAAAAAGTCACACTATAGCATGTCGTCTATATGATAAAAAAAGTCATACTATAGCATGTCGTCTAAAATATGATAAAAAAGTCACACTATAGCATGTCGTCTATAATATGATAAAAAAAAGTCATACTATAGCATGTTGTCTAAAATATGATAAAAAAAAGTCACACTATAGCATGTCGTCTAAAATATGACTAAAAAAGTAACACTATAGCATGTCGTCCAAAATATGATAAAAAAAAGTCACATTATAGCATGTCGTCTATAATATGATAAAAAAGAGTCATACTATAGCATGTCGTCTATAATATGATAAAAAAAGTCATACTATAGCATGTCGTCTAAAATATGACTAAAAAAGTAACACTATAGCATGTCGTCCAAAATATGATAAAAAAAGGTCACACTATAGCATGTCGTCTATAATATGATAAAAAAAAGTCATACTATAGCATGTCGTCTATAATGTGGTAAAAAAAGTCATACTATAGCATGTCGTCTAAAATATGACTAAAAAAGTCATACTATAGCATGTCGTCTATAATATGATAAAAAAAAAGTCACACTATAGCATGTCGTCTATAATATGATAAAAAAAGTCATACTATAGCATGTCGTCTATAATATGATAAAAAAGTCACACTATAGCATGTCGTCTATAATATGATAAAAAAAAGTCATACTATAGCATGTTGTCTATAATATGATAAAAGAGTCATACTATAGCATGTCGTCTATAATATGATAAAAAAAGTCATACTATAGCATGTCGTCTATAATATGATAAAAGAGTCATACTATAGCATGTCGTCTATAATATGATAAAAAAAGTCATACTATAGCATGTCGTCTAAAATATGATAAAAAAGTCACACTACAGCATGTCGTCTATAATATGATAAAAAAAAGTCATACTATAGCATGTTGTCTAAAATATGATAAAAAAAAAGTCACACTAGAGCATGTCGTCTAAAATATGACTAAAAAAGTAACACTATAGCATGTCGTCCAAAATATGATAAAAAAAAGTCACATTATAGCATGTCGTCTATAATATGATAAAAAAGAGTCATACTATAGCATGTCGTCTATAATATGATAAAAAAAGTCATACTATAGCATGTCGTCTAAAATATGATAAAAAAAAAAAAGTCACACTATAGCATGTCGTCTAAAATATGACTAAAAAAGTAACACTATAGCATGTCGTCCAAAATATGATAAAAAAAGGTCACACTATAGCATGTCGTCTATAATATGATAAAAAAAAGTCATACTATAGCATGTCGTCTATAATGTGATAAAAAAAAGTCATACTATAGCATGTCGTCTAAAATATGATAAAAAAGTCACAATATAACATGTCGTCTAAAATATGATAAAAGAGTCATACTATAGCATGTCGTCTATAATATGATAAAAAAAAAGTCACTATAGCATGTCGTCTATAATATGATAAAAAAAGTCATACTATAGCATGTCGTCTAAAATATGATAAAAAAGTCACAATATAACATGTCGTCTAAAATATGATAAAAGAGTCATACTATAGCATGTCGTCTATAATATGATAAAAAAAAGTCATACTATAGCATGTCGTCTATAATATGATAAAAAAGTCATACTATAGCATGTCGTCTAAAATATGACTAAAAAAGTAACACTATAGCATGTCGTCTAAAATATGATAAAAAAAAAGTCACATTATAGCATGTCGTCTAAAATATGATAAAAAAGTCATACTATAGCATGTCGTCTAAAATATGACTAAAAAAGTAACACTATAGCATGTCGTCTAAAATATGATAAAAAAAAGTCACATTATAGCATGTCGTCTAAAATATGATAAAAAAGTCACATTATAGCATGTCGTCTAAAATATGATAAAAAAAAAAGTCACATTATAGCATGTCGTCTAAAATATGATAAAAAGTCATACTATAGCATGTCGTCTAAAATATGATAAAAAAGTCACACTATAGCATGTCGTCTAAAATATGATAAAAAAGTCACACTATAGCATGTAGTCTAAAAATATGATAAAAAAGTCACATTATAGCATGTCGTCTACAATAATATAAAAAAAGTCACATTATAGCATGTCGTCTAAAATATGATTAAAAAAAAGTCACATTATAGCATGTCGTCTAAAATATGATAAAAAGTCATACTATAGCATGTCGTCTAAAATATGATAAAAAAGTCATACTATAGCATGTCGTCTATAATATGATAAAAAAAAGTCACATTATAGCATGTCGTCTAAAATATGATAAAAAAGTCATACTATAGCATGTCGTCTAAAATATGATAAAAAAGTCACATTATAGCATGTTGTCTAAAATATGATAAAAAAAGTCACATTATAGCATGTCGTCTAAAATATGATAAAACGTCATACTATAGCATGTCGTCTAAAATATGATAAAAAAGTCACTATAGCATGTCGTCTAAAATATGATAAAAAAAAGTCACATTATAGCATGTCGTCTAAAATATGATAAAAAAGTCACACTATAACATGTCGTCTATAATATGATAAAAAAAAAGTCACACTATAACATGTCGTCTAAAATATGATAAAAGAGTCATACTATAGCATGTCGTCTAAAATATGATAAAAAAAAGTCACATTATAGCATGTCGTCTAAAATATGATAAAAAAAGTCACATTATAGCATGTCGTCTAAAATATGATAAAAAAAGTCACACTATAACATGTCGTCTATAATATGATAAAAAAAAAAGTCACACTATAACATGTCGTCTAAAATATGATAAAAGAGTCATACTATAGCATGTCGTCTAAAATATGATAAAAAAAAAGTCACATTATAGCATGTCGTCTAAAATATGATAAAAAAAAGTCACATTATAGCATGTCGTCTAAAATATGACTAAAAAAGTAACACTATAGCATGTCGTCCAAAATATGATAAAAAAAAGTCACATTATAGCATGTCGTCTATAATATGATAAAAAAGAGTCATACTATAGCATGTCGTCTATAATATGATAAAAAAAAGTCATACTATAGCATGTCGTCTAAAATATGACTAAAAAAGTAACACTATAGCATGTCGTCCAAAATATGATAAAAAAAAAGGTCACACTATAGCATGTCGTCTATAATATGATAAAAAAGTCATACTATAGCATGTCGTCTATAATGTGATAAAAAAAGTCATACTATAGCATGTCGTCTAAAATATGACTAAAAAAGTCATACTATAGCATGTCGTCTATAATATGATAAAAAAGTCATACTATAGCATGTCGTCTAAAATATGACTAAAAAAGTCATACTATAGCATGTCGTCTATAATATGATAAAAAAAAGTCACACTATAGCATGTCGTCTATAATATGATAAAAAAAGTCATACTATAGCATGTCGTCTAAAATATGATAAAAAAGTCACACTATAGCATGTCGTCTATAATATGATAAAAAAAAAAGTCATACTATAGCATGTCGTCTAAAATATGATAAAAAAAAGTCACACTATAGCATGTCGTCTAAAATATGACTAAAAAAGTAACACTATAGCATGTCGTCCAAAATATGATAAAAAAAAGTCACATTATAGCATGTCGTCTATAATATGATAAAAAAAGTCATACTATAGCATGTCGTCTATAATGTGATAAAAAAAAGTCATACTATAGCATGTCGTCTAAAATATAATAAAAAAGTCACAATATAACATGTCGTCTAAAATATGATAAAAGAGTCATACTATAGCATGTCGTCTATAATATGATAAAAAAAAGTCACTATAGCATGTCGTCTATAATATGATAAAAAAAGTCATACTATAGCATGTCGTCTAAAATATGATAAAAAAGTCACAATATAACATGTCGTCTAAAATATGATAAAAGAGTCATACTATAGCATGTCGTCTATAATATGATAAAAAAAAAAGTCATACTATAGCATGTCGTCTATAATATGATAAAAAAGTCATACTATAGCATGTCGTCTAAAATATGACTAAAAAAGTAACACTATAGCATGTCGTCTAAAATATGATAAAAAAAAGTCACATTATAGCATGTCGTCTAAAATATGATAAAAAAGTCACATTATAGCATGTCGTCTAAAATATGATAAAAAAAAAAGTCACATTATAGCATGTCGTCTAAAATATGATAAAAAAAAGTCACATTATAGCATGTCGTCTAAAATATGATAAAAAGTCATACTATAGCATGTCGTCTAAAATATGATAAAAAAGTCATACTATAGCATGTCGTCTATAATATGATAAAAAAAAAGTCACATTATAGCATGTCGTCTAAAATATGATAAAAAAGTCATACTATAGCATGTCGTCTAAAATATGATAAAAAAAGTCACATTATAGCATGTCGTCTAAAATATGATAAAAAAAAGTCACATTATAGCATGTCGTCTAAAATATGATAAAAAGTCATACTATAGCATGTCGTCTAAAATATGATAAAAAAGTCACACTATAGCATGTCGTCTAAAATATGATAAAAAAGTCACACTATAGCATGTCGTCTAAAATATGATAAAAAAGTCACACTATAGCATGTCGTCTAAAATATGATAAAAAAAGTCACATTATAGCATGTCGTCTACAATAATATAAAAAAAGTCACATTATAGCATGTCGTCTAAAATATGATTAAAAAAAAGTCACATTATAGCATGTCGTCTAAAATATGTTAAAAAGTCATACTATAGCATGTCGTCTAAAATATGATAAAAAAGTCATACTATAGCATGTCGTCTATAATATGATAAAAAAAAGTCACATTATAGCATGTCGTCTAAAATATGATAAAAAAGTCACATTATAGCATGTTGTCTAAAATATGATAAAAAAAGTCACATTATAGCATGTCGTCTAAAATATGATTAAAAAAAAGTCACATTATAGCATGTCGTCTAAAATATGATAAAAAGTCATACTATAGCATGTCGTCTAAAATATGATAAAAAAGTCATACTATAGCATGTCGTCTAAAATATGATAAAAAAAAAAGTCACATTATAGCATGTCGTCTACAATAATATAAAAAAAGTCACATTATAGCATGTCGTCTAAAATATGATTAAAAAAAAGTCACATTATAGCATGTCGTCTAAAATATGATAAAAAGTCATACTATAGCATGTCGTCTAAAATATGATAAAAAAGTCACACTATAGCATGTCGTCTAAAATATGATAAAAAAGTCATACTATAGCATGTCGTCTAAAATATGATAAAAAAAGTCACATTATAGCATGTCGTCTAAAATATGATTAAAAAAAAGTCACATTATAGCATGTCGTCTAAAATATGATAAAAAGTCATACTATAGCATGTCGTCTAAAATATGATAAAAAAAGTCACATTATAGCATGTCGTCTACAATAATATAAAAAAAGTCACATTATAGCATGTCGTCTAAAATATGATTAAAAAAAAGTCACATTATAGCATGTCGTCTAAAATATGATAAAAAGTCACACTATAGCATGTCGTCTAAAATATGATAAAAAAGTCACACTATAGCATGTCGTCTAAAATATGACAAAAAAAGTCACATTATAGCATGTCGTCTACAATAATATAAAAAAAGTCACATTATAGCATGTCGTCTAAAATATGATTAAAAAAAAGTCACATTATAGCATGTCGTCTAAAATATGATAAAAAGTCATACTATAGCATGTCGTCTAAAATATGATAAAAAAGTCATACTATAGCATGTCGTCTATAATATGATAAAAAAAAGTCACACTATAGCATGTCGTCTAAAATATGATAAAAAAGTCACATTATAGCATGTTGTCTAAAATATGATAAAAAAAGTCACATTATAGCATGTCGTCTAAAATATGATAAAACGTCATACTATAGCATGTCGTCTAAAATATGATAAAAAAGTCACACTATAGCATGTCGTCTAAAATATGATAAAAAAAAGTCACATTATAGCATGTCGTCTAAAATATGATAAAAAAGTCACACTATAACATGTCGTCTAAAATATGATAAAAGAGTCATACTATAGCATGTCGTCTAAAATATGATAAAAAAAAGTCACATTATAGCATGTCGTCTAAAATATGATAAAAAAAAGTCACATTATAGCATGTCGTCTAAAATATGATAAAAAAAGTCACACTATAACATGTCGTCTATAATATGATAAAAAAAAAAGTCACACTATAACATGTCGTCTAAAATATGATAAAAGAGTCATACTATAGCATGTCGTCTAAAATATGATAAAAAAAAGTCACATTATAGCATGTCGTCTAAAATATGATAAAAAAGTCACACTATAACATGTCGTCTATAATATGATAAAAAAAAAAGTCACACTATAACATGTAGTCTAAAATATGATAAAAAAAAAAGAAGTTCTACTATAGCATGTCTTCTGAAATTTGAACAGAAACTCACACTATAGTATGACTTGTTTTTCATATTTGATGATGAACCTATGATCTTATTTTCATAGCTCCTTCAAGTTGGTGCTATCATGTCTCGGTTTTGTCCCTTCTCAGTTCAGCAGAAGTCCTTTATCAGCAGTGTGCTTATCCAGCTAGGCAGGACCGTGTGTGGGAGGCAGCCCAGATAACAGCCAGCTTCTACGGTTGGACCAGAGGCGTGGTGAGGATGGACATACGGGTGGTGCCCTGCAGGGATGGGGTCCTGACTGAAGCAGCTGACACCACAATGAAGTCAGTATCTGTTGAACCTTCAGTGCTTTGAATGCTGGGTGAGTCTGATCCAGAGCTCATTTAGCTGCATGATATCTGAATTCCTCCGTCACAGTGAACACAGGTCCGGTTTGGACATCTACAGTGATGTGAAAAAGTGTTTGCCCCCTTCCTGATTTCTTATTTTTTTGCATGTCTGTCACACTTAAATGTTTCAGATCATCAAACAAATTTAAATATTAGTCAAAGATAACACAAGTAAACACAAAATGCAGTTTTTAAATGAAGGTTTTTATTATTAAGGGAGAAAAACAATCCAAACCCACATGGCCCTGTGTGAAAGTGTTTGCCCCCTCCTGTTAAAACATAACTTAACTGTGGTTTATCACACCTGAGTTCAATTTCTCCAGCCACACCCAGACCTGATTACTGACACACCTGTTCTCAATCAAGAAATCACTTCAACAGGACCTGCCTGACAAAGTGAAGTAGACCAGAAGATCCTCAAAAGATAGACATCATGCCGAGATCCAAAGAAATTCAGGAACAAATGAGAAAGAAAGTAATTGAGATCTATCAGTCTGGAAAAGGTTCTAAAGCCATTTCTAAAGCTTTGGGACTCCAGAGAACCACAGTGAGAACCATTATCCACAAATGGAGAAAACATGGAACAGCGGTGAACCTTCCCAGGAGCGGCTGGCCGACCAAAATTACCCCGGGAGAGCAGAGACGACTCATCCGAGAGGTCACAAAAGACCCCACGACAACATCCAAAGAACTGCAGGCCTCACTTGCCTCAGTTAAGGTCAGTGTTCACGACTCTACCATAAGAAAGAGACTCGGCAGAAATGGCTGCATGGAAGAGTTCCCAGACCAAAACCATCGCTGAGTAAAAAGAACATTAAGGCTCGTCTCATTTTTACCAGAAAACATCTTGATGATCCCCGAGACTTTTGGGAAAATACTCTGTGGACTGACGAGACCAAAGTTGAACTTTTTGGAAGGTGTGTGTCCCGTTACATCTGGCATAAAAGTAACACCACATTTCAGAAGAAGAACCTCATACCAACAGTAAAATATGGTGGTGGTAGTGTGATGGTCTGGGGCTGTTTTACTGCTTCAGGACCTGGAAGACTTGCTGTGATCAATGGAACCATGAATTCTACCGTCTACCAAAACATCCTGAAGGAGAACGTCCGGCCGTCTGTTCGTGACCTCAAGCTGAAGCCAACTTGGGTTCTGCAGCAGGACAATGATCCAAAACACACCAGCAAGTCCACCTCTGAATGGATGAAGAAAAACAAAATGAAGACTTTGGAGTGGCCTCGTCAAAGTCCTGACCTGAATCCTATTGAGATGCTGTGACATGACCTTAAAAAGGAGGTTGGTGCTGGAAAACCCTCCAATGTGTCTGAATTACAACAACTCTGTAAAGATGAGTCGGCCAACATTCCTCCACAGCTGGAAAAGACTCGTTGCAAGTTATCGCAAACGCTTGATTGCAGTTGTTGCTGCTGAGGGTGGTCCAACCAGTTATTAGGTTTAGAGGGAAACACTTTTTCACACAGGGCCATGTGGGTTTGGATTGTTTTTCTCCCTTAATAATAAAAACCTTCATTTAAAAACTGCATTTTGTGTTTACTTGTGTTATCTTTGACTAATATTTAAATTTGTTTGATGATCTGAAACATTTAAGTGTGACAGACGTAAAAAAATAAGAAATCAGGAAGGGGGCAAACACTTTTTCACACCACTGTATAAATGTTCAATCCTACACTTTGGCGGCACGGTGGTGCAGTGGTTAGCATTGTCGCCTCACAGCAAAAAGGTTCCGGGTTCAAATCTGGTCCTGGGCCTTTCTGTGCAGAGTTTGCATGTTCTCCCTGTGCTTGCGTGGGTTCTCTCCGGGTTCTCCAGCTTCCTCCCATCACCCAAAAACATGCACCTCAGGTTTGTTGGCGCCGAGGTCATGGCAGCCTGTTGCAGCAGCTCCCCCTCGGGGATTAATAGAGTACAATTAAAAAAATTTTTTTTGCAACTTTTGCTTTGATCACTGCCAACTGCTTTCAACTCCCTCAGTTTGTGATGCAGGTTCTGTGTGTCAAGCCCGGTGAACCCTGAAGACCTGATCGGAGTGCCCCCATTAACACAGGTGTACTCCATGAACACTTGTATTTCCACTGGAAACAGCCGTGGGGCGCTGTGCTGGTCGAGGTCTGCTGTGTTGGACCAGTGAGACAGGAAGTCCAAGTTATTATGGCGGCAACCTTTTTATCTTTAATCACGACGTAAACAGTAGAAATATGCATCACGTCAAATGTCACAACGTAATGGATGTGAGCATGTGATTGGTCAGTGCTGTTTGAAGGAGGGTTGATGCCAGACACTCCTGTGTTTTTTTCTTGCTTCGTCTGAGCTGGACCCAAGAGGATTACCCACAGTTCATAGCAACATTAGTGACATAATAAACGTGGTCGTCCCGCCGCCCACCCTCTACACAAACACAAACATGAAGAGTGTCTCCACATCTGTATATGAAGTGAGTTTCGAGGTGATACAGAACCACAGACTGACTTCATGCTCTGAGAGTTAAACCTTGAACAGTGTCGTCTGCAGCCACATTAACACTGATGACACAGAGCTGAAGTAGGAGCCCTCCTAAACCCACCTCCCCCACCCCCAGCTCCCCTTGCAGGGAGCCCACTGTGACTGGAGGGGGGAGGACCACACAGCAGGGGTCCTTACTGCTCCTCACAGGCATTCCATTGGCCGCTGACTGAAAGACGAACTGATCATCTGAAAGCACTTCAAACATCTCTGAATGTGTGAATATCAAACGGTTCATTTCAGAAAGAGACAGAAAGTATTGGACCAGTTTCCCATCAGAACCATGTGGAGGATGTTTCCAACACTGGTGTAACATCTGAGCAGCAGTTTGAAGAAGCAGACTGATTAGAGCCACAACTGACCTCAGACCAGCGGCACCACAAGATGGATGTGTCAGAGGTATCTGTGTGTGTGAGGGGGTCAGAGGTCACAGAGCAGAGACCCACAGACCTGAGTGGTGTGAAAACTGTTGAATTGTCTTCATCAAAGAGGAGCAGATGAAGTTTGAGCTTCATGTCTGAAGGTCTGACCAGAACAGAGATCTCCACCTTCCAACGCTCAGTGCACCTCAGAACATCTACGGACACTACATTCACAGATCACAAAAACGTACCGTCCACCAAAACTCTACGTCCAGACTGGAACACTAGAATCTATGATGGTTCTGATGTTGAGATGGAGCCGACTCAGTCCAAGGCCCTTCTTCTACACCGTCCTGACTCGGTATTGCTGAGTTTCTAACACGACACAGTTGGACACAATCAGAGAAAAACGACGAGACAAATGTCTTCAGTTCCATTTAAAACGGTACCAGCTGCCTGCAGCTCTTTGACAACATCAGTAGTAGAACTCTACAAAGACTCAAGGAACCGCTGCGCGAGGCTGGAAATCATCTCAACGACTGGAGCTTTTGTCAGGAGATGAATGCATTCGCAACACAGACCTGACCGGTGAGGCTGGTGTCGGGTCGGTGTGGAGGTGTGACCGTCAGACCTGCAACACTAAATGAAGTCTGAGAGCGTTACGTCTCTGCTCAGAGGGACTTACTGAAAATACGGAGGGTTGACCTGCAGACGGTGTTTTGAAACCTCTGTGATCACAGAACCAATACAGTAGCGACTCCTTCGATTGTCGCCATATTTATTGTTTACATCAGACAGCTCAGGATGTATATCCTTGTTTCTCCGGTGCGCCCTCTGGTGGAGTCCTCCGGGAACACAGTACAGAAGCATGTGAGCAACTACGTTCGGTTGTAAATACAAACTCATGGTTCAAAGGCAGGCAGATCTTCTGAATATCACATCAGATCAGAGTCTGAAGCTCCACCAAATACCAAACAGTTTGAAAGGAGACCAGAGCCAATGGTTTCCTGTTAGGGATGAAAAAACAACAAATTAGTACAAGTTTGAGAAAACAAATGTGTCCACAACCATCCAATCGTGAGGTTGGGCTGCCACAAATAAATCCTCTGACCACGATTCCACCTGCTCTCCATCAGAGCACCAATGATGTCATTCTATCAGCAAACCCAACAGGAAGACACGAGTTTAAACTCTAGCAGACAGGTGTGAACGAGATGTGATTGGATGCACGAGAGTTAGAATGTCGAACTTCAGTGAAGCATTTTTGTTTTGCTCATGAAGTGATAACTAACCAACTAACTAACTAACTCACCTGAATTCTCAACAACCTCACCTTTATGTGTTTCTGAACTAATGTTTCTTATTTTCATTGGAGAGGATTTAATCTGAAGTTTAGGACCACATGTCAGACACCTGTTGTAATTTCATATTCCTGAAAAAGGCGGATGATGATGATGAAGAAGAAGAAGATGAAGGCCCCTCATAGGTAATCCTGCACTCCTCTGGTCACATTAAGGACCTCAGATCTCTGAACCCACTGAATGGACACGTTTCAAGTGCAGACTGGAGACCCTGCACACACACACACACACACACACGCACAGCACAGAAAAGTTTCAGTAAGTCGATGTCAGAGATGGAAGACACTGAAACACCTACAGGAGGACAAACTCCCTTCCTTTTCCTGGTGGTTGTAGGTTTATCACCTTCATCTGTAGGTGAGTCTCATGTCAGATTCTGGCTCCACAGCCGCCCTGCAGTCGCATCTCTTCCCAACAGTAACACCATCCTGTAGCTCATAATTTTATTGGCTTGGTTGCAGAAGGTCGAACAAATTTAAAAAAAAAATCAGCTCACCCCTTTATGTCCTACTTTACTGCTGCGAAACACCAGCAGGAGGAAGTGGAAGGAGGACAGGTGACCTTTGCAGGCTAACTTTCACTCAACAGTCCTCTGATCAGATTATCAGGATGACTTCTGATGACTGGCAGTTCAGAGACAGCTGAATCTTAGAATAGATGATTTGCCTTACAGCAGCATTGTGCGCCATCTTGGAGAGTTGTTGGCGGCCTGATGGAAGAGCTCGAGACATGAGTTATGTTGTGGACGCATAGCCGCACTGCCATTCTCCAAATCCACCATCGCTGACTTGTTGAATCCTCTTTGGACCTGGAGTATCTGTCAGGTGGCCCCAGGATGGTTTGAGGGACAGATCCAGATGTTGAGCTGGTGTTTGAGGTGTGCTGCAGTGTGGAGGAGTGAAGGGGGGAAATTAATGAATCTCTTCCAGTCTGCAGTTCAAACCAGCTCATTACAATAATGAATACAAATGTTGACACTAATCTTCAACTTAACAGTTACAGACTGTAACAGTCTGAACATCAGAGAACTTCTGTTGTGTGTCTGTTGTCTGCAGATGATGCTTCAATGGAAACAGAACTGGGACACCTTCCCTGGAGGGTTCTGTGGAAGAGGACCGTCTGGGACAGACACGTGTACAGTGAGAGACGCGTGGCGACCAGATGCCGTCCTCAACAGGAAGTCAGATCAGTGTGTCCTCTCACAATAAATACAGGGAGCCTGGTATTCCTCAACATCTCCTGCTATTCTTTCTCACAGGCTGGAACCAGGAGGGAGGGAAGTGATATACAATGCTCTTCCTGTGACACCAAAGACCCCAAGCCTTGTGATCAGTGCAGCCATGTCGGCGTCCGCTCTCTTTCCTCGGCAGGATGTGAACAAAAAGGAGGAAAGTGAAGGAGACGGAGGTATACAGACAGTTTGTAATGAAAATCCAAATCAGTGGTGATGATTGGACATTGTAGGACAGACAATGCTGTCCTACAATGTCATGGCCAGAATCAGGACTGTGGACACCTTTAACCTGGATGAAGATGATGATGATGATGGTTGTAGAAGTATGCTGTTGTTCTGTCAGACTGGACAACATGAGACTGAAAACAGTCCTTACATCACTATAATAATAACGACTGTGACAGCACTCTGTTTCACGCGTGGATCATTTCAGAAATGTCTTGAATATAAAGTGACAACTTAAAACCTCCATGCACACGAAGCACATGCTGATTGATTCATTTGTGGAAATAAAATTGAGATCACCCATGAACCTTAAAGGTAGACACACCTGACGGAAGAACATCTGAACCGCCTGGTCACCAACTTCTGACTTTGAATCTCAAAGTGTCAAATAAATGAACTGCTGGCACTCTGAATGTGAAGACAAATGTCACAAAGGATAGCATCGCTGATATGGTCATGTGAAGGACATCACTGGAAACCACTGGACATCACAGGACATTATTGGACACCACTGGACTGTCACTGGACACCACTGGATATCACAGGACATCACTGGACACCACTGGACTGTCATTGGACTCACTGGACATCACTGGACACCACTGGATATCACAGGACACCACAGGACTGTCACTGGATATCACAGGACATCACAGGACACCACAGGACATCATTTGACACCACTGGACTGTCACTGGATATCACAGGACACCACTGGACAGTCACTGGACATCACAGGACATCACAGGACACCACTGGACACCACGGCTGCTCAATTCGACTCATTCCTTCACTTTATTCACTTCACTGTATTTTAACACATGAAACAATGGATCACTGATGTTTTAACCTGCAGCTGATTTAAATTCACTTAATCTCTGTTGTCATCATGTCAGAGACACACAGAGACACAGACCGAGACACACACGGAGACACACAGACACACAGAGACACACACACGGAGACACACAGAAACACACAGATCAAACCAACAGGAGGACATCAGGAGATTCCAGTAACCGACGCCTGTCTCTGTTAGTTTTACGTTGACGCTCAGATACTTCCTGTATCTAACTGAGATGAACAAACTTCTGTCAAACACCTCTGGTGGTGAGTCTGACTGGAGGTGTGGAAGTTCGTCCTGAGGTATTGAGTCGAACACCATCTCCTCCATGTCTTCTCGTTGTCTCCTTGATGTCTCCTCTGTGTCTCCTCGATGTCTCCTCGAGCCTCACTGCCTCTGATGATCCACACTGTTGGCCCTCTAAATATTTAGACCACCTTCCTCCTGTTGATCTCTCTGAGGTGACTTCAACACCTGATTCATCTAAATCATCATCCTGTCTATTAGACTGCATCCCAATAATGATGTTATACCGTCAAAACACTCCATGTTAGAGCTGATCAATTTGTTTTTATTAACAGATTATGTAATGCAGGTTTGAAGGGTGCTGTCATTAAACTTTACTTAAAAAGCAATTCTTGATTGAACTGTTTTAACAAACCACAGACTAATATCCAACCTGCCCTTTATTTATGACATCATCAGTAAGCTGTCACCGATCGTGTGACCATCTTCATATTAAATGGTCCGTTTGAAGGTTTTCATTCCGTCTAGATGCTTCACAGAAACAGCTGTGCTGAGAGTTACCAATGATGTAAGTGGGATTAAAAGAACAGAGCTCGACTGGTTTAAATCATATTCATCAGATTGTTCATGTAAACAAAGACTCTTCCAGGCACACTGAAGTCAGTCATGGAGTTCCTCAGGGTTCTGTACTCGGACCAGTACTGGTTTCACCTTAGACATGCTCCCCTTGGGATATAGCATGAGGAAATACTGCATAAATTTGAATTGCTATGCAGCTGACACCCAGCCGTATTTATATTTTATCTGATCCTGGTTCTGTTAACAGATGCTCCGCCCACCTCTGATCCTGGTTCTGTTAACAGATGTTCTCCACCTCTGATCCTGGTTCTGTCGGAAGTTTCTTCCTGTTAAAGGGAGTTTTTCTTAACTCTGTTGGAGGTTTTTCTCCCTTAAAGAGGAGTTTTTTCCTCCTAGTTGATGTGGGAATTGTTGAATTGTTGAGCTGTTGAACTGTTAAGCTGTTGAATTGTTGGTTTCTCTGTATAACATTGTAAAGTTCTGCTGTAAAGACTTTAATGTGTTAAGTGCCATGAAATAACCAATGTTGTGATTTGGCGCTATATAAATACAATTGAATTGAATTGAATATGTGAACTTCAAGCATTTGTTGAAGACATGAAGGTGTGGATGACCTTTAATTATCAACTTCTAAATGAAGAATGAACTGAAGTTGTGGTATTTAGCCTTTAACCCCTCAGAAACTCACTATCTAACCACACACGTACTCTGCATGGCGTTACATGTTCTTCCAGAGCTACTGTCAGAACCCTTTGATGAGGATTTGTCCTTTACTTCAAACATAAATCAAGTCTCTTGGACTGCCTTCTTTCATCTGCACAATATCGTCAAAATTAGAAATGTCAGTCTCTAAGTGATGCTGAGAAAGTCGTCCATGCAGCTGTTACCTCCAGGCTGCACGGTTGTGGTTCCTTGTTAGAAGATTGTCCCAATAACCTCTGAATGATCCAAAGTACTGCAACTAGAGTACTGATGGAGTTATAGTTTCTCTTTACTAACTTCCTGTCCAAGCTGTCCTCATGGAGCTACTCTCTCAGAGTGCTGCCCGTTTGTGGTTCCACAGTTTCCAGCATGTAAAACATTCTCCCGTGGAACCAGCTACTGTTTCAGATTCTGGATAGCCTGATTCACTGTGTATATAAGGGTCTACCTGCGCTCCATAGCTCAGTTTTCAGTCATTACATCCTGCTGGGTGTAAATAACAGACTGTTTATAAAAGTGTTTGTAGTTTCAGGTCTGTAAAATGGTTCTGATCCAGAAGTGTCTTCAGCTGCAATACCAGCGAGTGCCACTAGAGGCTCCAAAAAGCCTCCGGCTCCATAGACTCACAGTCAGGTTACAGCTATCGATGGGCGGGACGTAGTATCGTCAGGTTTCCAATCAGATCAGTCAGATCTACTGCTGGCTCCTCCCCCAGCTCGTCCAAATATGGTCACTTCCTGCTCCAAACCGCTCCGAACTAGCAAAGATGGTGACGGACAGAATCTGAACTGGAGGATTCATAACGTTCACAAACCAACGATGACATCACTGATGGATGATCACATCACTGATGGTTGATGACCACTGATGGTTGCAGGTTGCCATAGACATCAGGTAAAGTTTGAAACTATCGGAGCAGTTTTTAACTACTCAGCATTGACTGAAACTTTACCACTGCTGCAATGACGACTTTCAACATAAATGATCTCCAGCACCGACACTGATCGCTGATGTTAGTAACTATATTTTCTCATCAGATCTCACACTGTTCATATATGAGCTGGTAAGACTTCCACCAAAAATGGTGATCCTCCTTAGTTTAATGTGTTTGAATATTGGAGAAATCAGCATTTATCAAACTATCTATAAAAAAGCAAAGGAGTGATTCATCCCTCAATAAGTCCAAAAGTCCATCAATCAATTCTCAGGATAAAGTTCACTTCATGCTCTTTTCAATCAGTCAGTGGATTTAAAGACTGGATCGGAGATTTCAATCTAAAACCTTCCCACAGCTTCAGTCTGTCGGTGTGACGGTTTGAACGGCTCATCTCAGACACCTCTAGAATAAACTGTTGGCTTGTGTTCACACGTCAGTACCAGCAGGAAATCACAGGGCTGTGATGCTGCAGCCAAATGGCCAATCAGCATGCAGCCAGTCCTGACCCGTCAGTGTTACTCATACACCTAGCATTATTAGTCCCTACTCGTTCAAAATTAATCCCATCAAAAGTGGCCATCTTTAAGTGTACATCATGCATCTGAAGTGACCACCTGTGTTGTCACGGCAAGCTTTTTATACAAATAAACATGGAGATCAAGAAAATACACAAGTAAATAAACACAGGAAAAGAGAATGCAGCATATTTAATGAAATTAAACATCTTTGTTCACTGCAGCCTCATTTTAATGCTTTTCATACCAATCACAATACTGATCTGTTGCCATGGTAACCTAATTTGTTGACAGATGTTCCACCAGGTGTTTTGTATTTTAATCTTTACACAACTTTTCCATCTTTTGTTGACCCTGTCACAACTGTTTTTTTTTTTAATGTGTTGCTGCCATCAAATTCAAAAAGAGCAGATATTTCTCATAAAATAGTAAAATTTCTCAGTTTCAACATTTGATATGTTGTTGTTGATCTATTTTCTATCAAATATGAGTTTGTGATTTGTAAATCATCCCATTCTGATTTTATTTACATTTTACACAGCGTCGCTACTTCTTTGGAAACGGGATTGTATTTAATTTATATTATCTGTCAAATAATAAATTATGATTATATTGGTTATCATTCTTCTTAATAAACAGAAATATATCAACCCACAGTATGAATCACTGCATGTTGTGATTCCATCCATGATGTATAAATGTCATCCTTGTTTCATAAAGCAAGGCAGGAGGAGAACCATTTCAGCATCCTGTATTAAATGTCTGTCGGTGAATTAACAGCCACAGAGCTTCAACGTTTATTCCAACTAACTTTGGGAGGAAATAAAAGTGATCTGTCAGAGCTTGAGGACACGGACATCTGTGAGATATGAATGGGGATGTGTTGTAATCTTGACTGGTGTAATCTGCAGATCTTCCTCAGGCTGCATGTTTGTCATTCCTCCAGAGATGTTGGCACCAGACCAGAATGTGACAGTCACAGACTGAGTGAAGAACAAAGAGCTGCTGATGAGCTGTGAACTTTAGAGAAGAACCACAAAGTGGATCTGTACATTGCAACCGTTTTGTTAAACCAATAAAAGAAAAGTTCTCCAACTTCTAAATTTAACCAGCGGTTCTCTGGAAAGCAGAAGCTGGAGTTACTGATGTCTGAACCACAACCACCTCTCTGCAGAAACATCAGAAACTACTGTGGCCTGTTCTATCTGTGCATTCAGCAGCATCATGGGATCATTTCTGGGGAGCTTTGGCTTCATGGTCTGGGAAAGGTCTGTTTCAGACCTTATCAGCATCACAACCATTTCTCTCATTGTGTTGCATTGATGGTGTTTAACTTCCCAGTCGTCCAGCAGAGGAACGGCTCCAGAACAGGAAGTTTAAACAGCACATTTCACGGTGTAAAAAGAGATTGTGAAGATTTGCAAATCATCTAAACCCATATTCAATTAAGAATAGAATGGAAACAACATGTCAGATGTTGAAACTGACATTTCTACTGTTTTATGAAAGATTTAGGCTAATTTTTAATTTGAAGCCATCATCACATTTAAAACAAATGCCTACAGGGGCATGAATCATATTTCTATCTGGTTTCTTCTTTGGAGAGTTTTAACATCATTTGTGGACGCAGCGATGAACTGTGTTCACAGACGATGGTTTTCACAAGTGTTCCTGAGCCCATGCAGTGATTTCCACTCCAGAATAGTGTGTTTTTAATGCAGTGCTGCCTGAGGGCCTGAAGATCACCACCATCCAATATTGGTTTCCAGCCTTGTCCCTTGTGTTCAGAGATTTCTCCAGATTCTCTGAATCTTTTAATGATATTATGAACCGTAGACGATGAAATCCACTAATTCTTTGTAGTTTGACGTTGAGGAACATTATTCTTAGATTGTTGAACTATTTTCAAACACAGTCTTTCACAGAGTGGTGAACCTCTCCCCATCTTCACTGCTGAGAGACTCTGCCTCTCTGAAATCATCTTTTATACCCAATCATCTTACTGATTGTGACAGACATCTTGCCATCACCGTGGGTTCTTCCGGTCCAAACGCAAACCAAACCAGCCACAGTATAGTTTGTTAATGGGTTTTATTCCACACAGCCGATATCTTACATCTGTTGTGTTCTCCTGTCAGTCATGCAAGCACTTGTCCCATACTCTGTCCACAGCCAGCCTGCTGCTCTGTGCCCTCCAGAGTGAGAGAGCATCTGGTGACCTGCTAGTGCTTTTATATGGAGAGACAGATCGGTAATTCCCTGCAGCTGTGACAATTAAGCCTCTTCCAGGCACCTTCCCTGAGCCACTCCCCCAATCAGTCCCTCCTGCAGCTGAGCCAAACCACGCCTTGCCACCACACTGATCTGTTGCCATGGTAACGTGATTAGTTGTCAGACATTCCACCAAGTGTTTCTTTGGCATTGCATAACTGCAGTGGTTTGTTGTACAACTCTCCTGTATCCTGCTGCTGAGGAAGATTACTGCACATACAGGCAGTGTGTTTACATTTACACTTCAGACACCAGGTTAGATCAGCTTTGTACAGTAAAATGATTTTGAATAATCATGTCTCTGTAATAATGATTAAGGATGAAGGAGTCCTGATTTCCAAAAAGTAGATTTATCCTGCAGAGAACTGAGATTTCTGATGTCTAGGTTCTACCTAACTTTGAACATGTGTATAACAGATATGGAAAGAAACAAAGAAGAAATCACAACCCCAGAACACAAAGAATCTTACACTGCTTAGGGTTTCACGCACACACCATCTCTGTCAGTGTGTTCCAGATCCTACTGATTTGTACTTTTCTGTATGTTTTCAGCAGCAGACGTTGGTGTGTCTGTTCAGAAAATCATGTTGATTAAAGATGCTTCACTGAAGGTGGTTCTGTTAAATTCTGCTGGTGGTGGAGGAACCTCTGGTCCAGTGTTCTCCTGATGGTCCTCCCGTGTATATTAAACCTCCTTCATGCAGACTTATAATTGTGTGAAGGTGTTAATGTGCAGCTGCTGAGTGTGTTGATGTGAGTGTGTGTTTTGTGTGTGTGACGGGCAGTAATGAGGATGTTTGTTGTCATGTGGACGGCCTCTCCTTAGAGGGACACACCTGCTGCCTGAACTCAGACTGGGTTGTGAGACTTGCGGGGGAGTAGTTTGGAATGAGCGGTAACACATACCAACATGGTGAAAGAGATCAGGTAACTGCACTGAGTGTGTGTCTGCCAGCACATCACCCAACAATGCACGGAGGCTTCTCCACAGTAAGCCTTGGACGGCCCTCACACCCACACTGACCTACTTCTGCAGGTTAAACATCAACAGTCACTGGTTAGTGGAGACCTGACGCACACAGCAGGAGGTGCTCCTCTGCTGCTGCAGCACTGACACCAACCAACTCAATCACATTAACAAATGACTGTCCATGTTAAATAAACTGTTTGTAACAAAGAAGTGTCACATCCCTCACGACAAGAAGAAAACCATCTTCTGTTGTTTTTAATAATCATCAACCAATTTATGTACAAGTCAGAAGTCAAGGAGGAGAGTTCAACAGTGACCATATTTGGATGAGCTGGGGGAGGAGCCAGCAGTGGATCTGACCGATCTGATTGGAAACCTGACGATACTAGGTCCCGCCCACTGATAGCTGACTGCAACACAGGCCTGTCAATCAAACAGACACGCCCCCAAAAACAGGTCTTTTTTAATCTTCTTTTCTAATGAATGAGGGATTATTTTCAGATGGACCTCCAGAAAACTAATAAGAAGGAGTGACTTTAGCTAACAACACCGAGATAACTGATGGACACATTTTATTCACTTTGGATTTGATGAGAGGAGTTGAATGGGAGTCTATGGAGCCGGAGGCTTTTTGGAGCCGACCTCTAGTGGCACTCGCTGGTATTGCAGCTGAAGACACTTCTGGATCAGAACCAGACCTGAAGCTACTAACACTTATATATCCAGTCTGTAGTTTTATATCGAGTCTGTTTTACATCCAGTCATTTGTTATGAGGTGGTGTTTACCAGGACCGAAATGCAGGCTCACAGACTTAGGTATCAGTTCCAAAATACAGTGTTTATTCCAATAAAACAAAAACAAACAAACAAACAACCAAACACAAGGCGGTACCTACAACATCAATGTTTCCCAGTCGGGAGGGCAACTCAACCGACAGATCCAGGGAGACACGGCTGGCAGGGCAGCCAGCAGACCAGCGGACAGGACCGCTGGAAGAACCGGAGTCAATAATCCTCCGAGTCGGGAGGGCAACTCCACCGACTGGTGACTCCGACAGGGAGCTCCGCAGGAGGAACAGGAGCCAGAGGAACGGGAATGGGACGGATGGAGGGACGGACGGAGAACAGACGGCGGACAGACGGGTGACTAACAAATTAACTGACAACCAGAGGAGTGCAGGGGCAGGGTACATATAGTCCGGAGAGGTGATCAGGGAGATGCAGCACACCTGCAGGTGGTGATCCGGGGTGAGTGGCTGCAGCTGCTGGGACCGGTGAGGGGCGTGGCCACGGGAGGTGAGGAGAGGAGGACACAGAGCAAGAAGACAGGGGACTGAGGGACACAGGAGGAGAGGGGATCGGGGGTAAAACAGAGGAAAACTGGACTCCTGGCATATTTGGTTTTATATCCAGTCTGTAGTTTTATATCCAGCCTGTGTTTTATATCCAGTCTGTAGTTTTATATCCAGTCTGTGGTTTTATAACCAGTCTGTAGTTTTATATCCACTCTGTAGTTTTATATCAAGTCTGTACTTTTATATCCAGTCTGTAGTTTTATATCCAGTTTGTGGTTTTATATACAGTCTGTGGTTTTATAGTTTTATATCCAGTTTGTGGTTTTATATACAGTCTGTGGTTTTATAGTTTTATATCCAATTTGTGGTTTTATAGTTTTATATCCAGTCTGTAGTTTTATAGTTTTATATCAAGTCAGTGGTTTTATATCCAGTCTGTGGTTTTATAGTTTATATCCAGTTTGTGGTTTTATAGTTTTATATCCAGTCTGTGGTTTTATATCAAGTCTGTACTTTTATATCCAGTCTGTAGTTTTATATCCAGTCTGTGTTTTACATCCAGTCTGTAGTTTTATATCCAATCTGTGTGGGGCGGCACGGTGGTGCAGTGGTTAGCACTGTCGCCTCACAGCAAAAAGGTCCTGGGTTCGAATCCGGTCCTGGGCCTTTCTGTGAGGAGTTTGCATGTTCTCCCTGTGCTTGCGTGGGTTCTCTCCGGGTTCTCCGGCTTCCTCCCATCATCCAAAAACATGCACCTCAGGACTGTGCTGACAGGTCATCATTGTAAATGAGAATTGGTTCTCAATTGATATTACCTGGTTAAATAAAGGTCAAATAACCAGTCTGTAGTTTCATATCCACTCTGTGTTTTATATCCAGTCTGTGGTTTTATAACCAGTCTGTAGTTTTATATCCAATCTGTGTTTTATATCCACTCTGTAGTGTTAAATCCACTGTGTAGTTGTATATACAGTCTGTAGTTTTATATCCAGTTTGTGGTTTTATATCCAGACTGTGTTTTATATCCAGTCTGTAGTTTTATATCCACTATGTAGTGTTATATCCACTCTGTAGTTTTATATCCACTGTGTAGTTGTATATACAGTCTATAGTTTTATATCCAGTCTGTGGTTTTATAACCAGTCTGTAGTTTTACATCCAGTCTGTAGTTTTATATCCAGTCTCTACTTTTATACCCAGTCTGTAGTTTTATATCCAGTCTGTAGTTTTATATCGAGTCTGTGTTTTATATCCAGACTGTAGTTTTATATCCAGTCTGTTTTACATCCAGTCTGTAGTTTTATATCCAGTCTCTACTTTTATACCCAGTCTGTAGTTTTATATCCAGTCTGTGGTTTTATAGTTTTATATCCAATCTGTAGTTTTATAGTTTTATATCCAGTCTGTGGTTTTATATCCAGTTTGTTGTTTTATATCCAGTCTGTGTTTTATATCCAGTCTGTGTTTTACATCCAGTCTGTGGTTTTATATCAAGTCTGTGGTTTTATATCCAGTCTGTGGTTTTATATCCAGTTTGTGGTTTTATAGTTTTATATCAAGTCTGTGGTTTTATAACCAGTCTGTAGTTTTATATCCAGCCTGTAGTTTTATATCCAGTCTGTGTTTTATATCCAGACTGTAGTTTTATGTCCAGTCTGTGGTTTTATATCAAGTCTGTGGTTTTATAGTTTTACATCCAGTCTGTGGTTTTATATCCAGTCTGTGGTTTTATATCCAGTCTGTAGTTTTATATCCAGTCTGTGTTTTACTTCCAGTCTGTAGTTTTATATCCAGTCTCTACTTTTATACCCAGTCTGTAGTTTTATATCCAGTCTGTAGTTTTATATCCAGTCTGTAGTTTTATATCCAGTCTGTGTTTTATAACCAGTCTGTAGTTTTATATCCACTCTGTAGTTTTATATCAAGTCTGTACTTTTATATCCAGTCTGTAGTTTTATATCCAGTTTGTGGTTTTATATACAGTCTGTGGTTTTATAGTTTTATATCCAGTTTGTGGTTTTATATCCAATTTGTGGTTTTATAGTTTTATATCCAGTTTGTGGTTTTATATCCAATTTGTGGTTTTATAGTTTTATATCCAGTCTGTAGTTTTATAGTTTTATATCAAGTCAGTGGTTTTATATCCAGTCTGTGGTTTTATAGTTTATATCCAGTTTGTGGTTTTATAGTTTTATATCCAGTCTGTGGTTTTACAACCAGTCTATAGTTTTATATCCACTCTGTAGTTTTATATCAAGTCTGTACTTTTATATCCAGTCTGTAGTTTTATATCCAGTCTGTAGTTTTATATCCAGACTGTAGTTTTATATCCAGTCTGTGTTTTACATCCAGTCTGTAGTTTTATATCCAGTCTGTGGTTTTATAGTTTTATATCCAGTCTGTAGTTTTATACCCAGTCTGTAGTTTTATATCCAATCTGTGTGGGGCGGCACGGTGGTGCAGTGGTTAGCACTGTCGCCTCACAGCAAAAAGGTCCTGGGTTTGAATCCGGTCCTGGGCCTTTCTGTGAGGAGTTTGCATGTTCTCCCTGTGCTTGCGTGGGTTCTCTCCGGGTTCTCCGGCTTCCTCCCATCATCCAAAAACATGCACCTCAGGACTGTGCTGACAGGTCATCATTGTAAATGAGAATTGGTTCTCAATTGATATTACCTGGTTAAATAAAGGTCAAATAACCAGTCTGTAGTTTCATATCCAGTCTGTGGTTTTATATCCAGTCTGTGGTTTTATATCCAGTTTGTGGTTTTATAGTTTTATATCAAGTCTGTGGTTTTATAACTAGTCTGTAGTTTTATATCCAATCTGTGTTTTATATCCACTCTGTAGTGTTAAATCCACTGTGTAGTTGTATATACAGTCTGTAGTTTTATATCCAGTTTGTGGTTTTATATCCACTATGTAGTGTTAAATCCACTCAGTAGTTTTATATCCACTGTGTAGTTGTATATACAGTCTATAGTTTTATATCCAGTCTGTGTTTTATATCCAGTCTGTACTTTTATATCCAGTCTGTGTTTTATATCCAGTCTGTGTTTTACATCCAGTCTGTAGTTTTATATCCAGTCTCTACTTTTATACCCAGTCTGTAGTTTTATATCCAGTCTGTAGTTTTATATCCAGTCTGTGTTTTATATCCAGACTGTAGTTTTATATCCAGTCTGTTTTACATCCAGTCTGTAGTTTTATATACAGTCTCTACTTTTATACCCAGTCTGTAGTTTTATATCCAGTCTGTGGTTTTATAGATTTATATCCAATCTGTAGTTTTATAGTTTTATATCCAGTCTGTGGTTTTATATCCAGTCTGTAGTTGTATATCCAGTTTGTTGTTTTATATCCAGTCTGTGTTTTATATCCAGTCTGTGTTTCACATCCAGTCTGTGGTTTTATATCCAGTCTGTGGTTTTATATCCAGTTTGTGGTTTTATAGTTTTATATCAAGTCTGTGGTTTTATAACCAGTCTGTAGTTTTATATCCACTCTGTGTTTTATATCCAGTCTGTGGTTTTATATCCAGTCTGTAGTTTTATATCCAGCCTGTAGTTTTATATCCAGTCTGTGTTTTATATCCAGACTGTAGTTTTATGTCCAGTCTGTGGTTTTATATCAAGTCTGTGGTTTTATAGTTTTACATCCAGTCTGTGGTTTTATATCCAGTCTGTGGTTTTATATCCAGTCTGTAGTTTTATATCCAGTCTGTAGTTTTATATCCAGTCTGTGTTTTACTTCCAGTCTGTAGTTTTATATCCAGTCTCTACTTTTATACCCAGTCTGTAGTTTTATATCCAGTCTGTAGTTTTATATCCAGTCTGTGTTTTATATCCAGACTTTAGTTTTATATCCAGTCTGTGGTTTTATACCCAGTCTGTGGTTTTATATCCACTGTGTAGTTGTATATACAGTCTGTAGTTTTATATCCAGTTTGTGGTTTTATATCCAGACTGTGTTTTATATCCAGTCTGTAGTTTTATATCCACTCTGTAGTGTTATATCCACTCTGTAGTTTTATATCCACTGTATAGTTGTATATACAGTCTGTAGTTTTATATCCAGTTTGTGGTTTTATATCCAGACTGTGTTTTATATCCAGTCTGTAGTTTTATATCCACTCTGTAGTGTTATATCCACTCTGTAGTTTTATATCCACTGTGTAGTTGTATATACAGTCTGTAGTTTAATATCCAGTTTGTGGTTTTATATCCAGTCTGTGTTTTATATCCAGTCTGTACTTTTATATCCAGTCTGTTTTATATCCAGTCTGTGTTTTACATCCAGTCTGTAGTTTTATATCCAGTCTCTACTTTTATACCCAGTCTGTAGTTTTATATCCAGTCTGTAGTTTTATATCCAGTCTCTACTTTTATACCCAGTCTGTAGTTTTATATCCAGTCTGTGGTTTTATATCCAGTCTGTAGTTTTATATCCAGTCTGTGTTTTATATCCAGTCTGTAGTTTTATATCCACTGTGTAGTTGTGTATACAGTTTGTAGTTGTATATACAGTCTGTAGTTTTATATCCAGTCTGTGGTTTTATAGTTTTATATCCAGTTTGTGGTTTTATAGTTTTATATCCAGTCTGTGGTTTTATAACCAGTCTGTAGTTTTATATCCAGTCTCTACTTTTATACCCAGTCTGTAGTTTTATATCCAGTCTGTAGTTTTATATCCAGTCTGTGTTTTATATCCAGACTGTAGTTTTATATCCAGTCTCTACTTTTATACCCAGTCTGTAGTTTTATATCCAGTCTGTGGTTTTATAGTTTTATATCCAATCTGTTGTTTTATAGTTTTATATCCAGTCTGTGGTTTTATATCCAGTTTGTTGTTTTATATCCAGTCTGTGTTTTATATCCAGTCTGTGTTTTACATCCAGTCTGTGGTTTTATATCCAGTCTGTGGTTTTATATCCAGTCTGTGGTTTTATATCCAGTTTGTGGTTTTATAGTTTTATATCAAGTCTGTGGTTTTATATCCAGTCTGTGTTTTATATCCAGACTGTAGTTTTATGTCCAGTCTGTGGTTTTATATCAAGTCTGTGGTTTTATAGTTTTACATCCAGTCTGTGGTTTTATATCCAGTCTGTGGTTTTATATCCAGTCTGTAGTTTTATATCCAGTCTGTGTTTTACTTCCAGTCTGTAGTTTTATATCAAGTCTCTACTTTTATACCCAGTCTGTAGTTTTATATCCAGTCTGTAGTTTTATATCCAGTCTGTAGTTTTATATCCAGTCTGTAGTTTTATATCCAGACTTTAGTTTTATATCCAGTCTGTGGTTTTATATCCAGTCTGTAGTTTTATAGTTTTATATCCAGTCTGTGGTTTTATATACAGTCTGTAGTTTTATATCCAGTCTGTAGTTTTATATCCAGCCTGTGTTTTATATCCAGTCTGTAGTTTTATATCCACTCTGTAGTGTTATATCCACTCTGTAGTTTTATATCCACTGTGTAGTTGTATATACAGTCTGTAGTTTTATATCCAGTTTGTGGTTTTATATCCAGACTGTGTTTTATATCCAGTCTGTAGCTTTATATCCACTCTGTAGTGTTATATACACTCTGTAGTTTTATATCCACTGTGTAGTTGTATATACAGTCTGTAGTTTTATATCCAGTTTGTGGTTTTATATCCAGACTGTGTTTTATATCCAGTCTGTAGTTTTATATCCACTCTGTAGTGTTATATCCACTCTGTAGTTTTATATCCACTGTGTAGTTGTATATACAGTCTGTAGTTTTATATCCAGTTTGTGGTTTTATATCCAGTCTGTGTTTTATATCCAGTCTGTACTTTTATATCCAGTCTGTTTTATATCCAGTCTGTGTTTTACATCCAGTCTGTAGTTTTATATCCAGTCTCTACTTTTATACCCAGTCTGTAGTTTTATATCCAGTCTGTAGTTTTATATCCAGTCTCTACTTTTATACCCAGTCTGTAGTTTTATATCCAGTCTGAGGTTTTATAGTTTTATATCCAGTCTGTAGTTTTATATCCAGTCTGTGTTTTATATCCAGTCTGTAGTTTTATATCCACTGTGTAGTTGTATATACAGTCTGTAGTTGTATATACAGTCTGTAGTTTTATATCCAGTCTGTGGTTTTATAGTTTTATATCCCGTTTGTGGTTTTATAGTTTTATATCCAGTCTGTGGTTTTATAACCAGTCTGTAGTTTTATATCCAGTCTGTAGTTTTATATCCAGACTGTAGTTTTATATCCAGTCTGTGTTTTACATCCAGTCTGTAGTTTTATATCCAGTCTGTGGTTGTATATCCAGTTTGTTGTTTTATATCCAGTCTGTTTTACATCCAGTCTGTAGTTTTATATCCAGTCTCTACTTTTATACCCAGTCTGTAGTTTTATATCCAGTCTGTGGTTTTATAGTTTTATATCCAATCTGTAGTTTTATAGTTTTATATCCAGTCTGTGTTTTACATCCAGTCTGTGGTTTTATATCCAGTCTGTGGTTTTATAACCAGTCTGTAGTTTTATATCCACTCTGTGTTTTATATCCAGTCTGTGGTTTTATATCCAGTCTGTAGTTTTATATCCAGCCTGTAGTTTTATATCCAGTCTGTGTTTTATATCCAGACTGTAGTTTTATGTCCAGTCTGTGGTTTTATATCAAGTCTGTGGTTTTATAGTTTTACATCCAGTCTTTGGTTTTATATCCAGTCTGTGGTTTTATATCCAGTCTGTAGTTTTATATCCAGTCTGTGTTTTACTTTCAGTCTGTAGTTTTATATCCAGTCTCTACTTTTATACCCAGTCTGTAGTTTTATATCCAGTCTGTAGTTTTATATCCAGTCTGTGTTTTATATCCAGACTTTAGTTTTATATCCAGTCTGTGGTTTTATATCCAGTCTGTAGTTTTATAGTTTTATATCCAGTCTGTGGTTTTATATACAGTCTGTAGTTTTATATCCAGTCTGTAGTTTTATATCCAGTCTGTGTTTTATATCCAGACTTTAGTTTTATATCCAGTCTGTGGTTTTATATCCAGTCTGTAGTTTTATAGTTTTATATCCAGTCTGTGGTTTTATATACAGTCTGTAGTTTTATATCCAGTCTGTAGTTTTATATCCAGCCTGTGTTTTATATCCAGTCTGTAGTTTTATATCCACTCTGTAGTGTTATATCCACTCTGTAGTTTTATATCCACTGTGTAGTTGTATATACAGTCTGTAGTTTTATATCCAGTTTGTGGTTTTATATCCAGACTGTGTTTTATATCCAGTCTGTAGCTTTATATCCACTCTGTAGTGTTATATACACTCTGTAGTTTTATATCCACTGTGTAGTTGTATATACAGTCTGTAGTTTTATATCCAGTTTGTGGTTTTATATCCAGTCTGTGTTTTATATCCAGACTTTAGTTTTATATCCAGTCTGTAGTTTTATATCCAGTCTGTGTTTTATATCCAGACTTTAGTTTTATATCCAGTCTGTGGTTTTATATCCAGTCTGTAGTTTTATAGTTTTATATCCAGTCTGTGGTTTTATATACAGTCTGTAGTTTTATATCCAGTCTGTAGTTTTATATCCAGCCTGTGTTTTATATCCAGTCTGTAGTTTTATATCCACTCTGTAGTGTTATATCCACTCTGTAGTTTTATATCCACTGTGTAGTTGTATATACAGTCTGTAGTTTTATATCCAGTTTGTGGTTTTATATCCAGACTGTGTTTTATATCCAGTCTGTAGCTTTATATCCACTCTGTAGTGTTATATACACTCTGTAGTTTTATATCCACTGTGTAGTTGTATATACAGTCTGTAGTTTTATATCCAGTTTGTGGTTTTATATCCAGACTGTGTTTTATATCCAGTCTGTAGTTTTATATCCACTCTGTAGTGTTATATCCACTCTGTAGTTTTATATCCACTGTGTAGTTGTATATACAGTCTGTAGTTTTATATCCAGTTTGTGGTTTTATATCCAGTCTGTGTTTTATATCCAGTCTGTACTTTTATATCCAGTCTGTTTTATATCCAGTCTGTGTTTTACATCCAGTCTGTAGTTTTATATCCAGTCTCTACTTTTATACCCAGTCTGTAGTTTTATATCCAGTCTGTAGTTTTATATCCAGTCTCTACTTTTATACCCAGTCTGTAGTTTTATATCCAGTCTGAGGTTTTATAGTTTTATATCCAGTCTGTAGTTTTATATCCAGTCTGTGTTTTATATCCAGTCTGTAGTTTTATATCCACTGTGTAGTTGTATATACAGTCTGTAGTTGTATATACAGTCTGTAGTTTTATATCCAGTCTATGGTTTTATAGTTTTATATCCAGTTTGTGGTTTTATAGTTTTATATCCAGTCTGTGGTTTTATAACCAGTCTGTAGTTTTATATCCAGTCTGTAGTTTTATATCCAGACTGTAGTTTTATATCCAGTCTGTGTTTTACATCCAGTCTGTGTTTTATATCCAGACTTTAGTTTTATATCCAGTCTGTGGTTTTATATCCAGTCTGTAGTTTTATAGTTTTATATCCAGTCTGTGGTTTTATATACAGTCTGTAGTTTTATATCCAGTCTGTAGTTTTATATCCAGTCTGTGTTTTATATCCAGACTTTAGTTTTATATCCAGTCTGTGGTTTTATATCCAGTCTGTAGTTTTATAGTTTTATATCCAGTCTGTGGTTTTATATACAGTCTGTAGTTTTATATCCAGTCTGTAGTTTTATATCCAGCCTGTGTTTTATATCCAGTCTGTAGTTTTATATCCACTCTGTAGTGTTATATCCACTCTGTAGTTTTATATCCACTGTGTAGTTGTATATACAGTCTGTAGTTTTATATCCAGTTTGTGGTTTTATATCCAGACTGTGTTTTATATCCAGTCTGTAGCTTTATATACACTCTGTAGTGTTATATACACTCTGTAGTTTTATATCCACTGTGTAGTTGTATATACAGTCTGTAGTTTTATATCCAGTTTGTGGTTTTATATCCAGTCTGTGTTTTATATCCAGACTTTAGTTTTATATCCAGTCTGTAGTTTTATATCCAGTCTGTGTTTTATATCCAGACTTTAGTTTTATATCCAGTCTGTGGTTTTATATCCAGTCTGTAGTTTTATAGTTTTATATCCAGTCTGTGGTTTTATATACAGTCTGTAGTTTTATATCCAGTCTGTAGTTTTATATCCAGCCTGTGTTTTATATCCAGTCTGTAGTTTTATATCCACTCTGTAGTGTTATATCCACTCTGTAGTTTTATATCCACTGTGTAGTTGTATATACAGTCTGTAGTTTTATATCCAGTTTGTGGTTTTATATCCAGACTGTGTTTTATATCCAGTCTGTAGCTTTATATCCACTCTGTAGTGTTATATACACTCTGTAGTTTTATATCCACTGTGTAGTTGTATATACAGTCTGTAGTTTTATATCCAGTTTGTGGTTTTATATCCAGACTGTGTTTTATATCCAGTCTGTAGTTTTATATCCATTCTGTAGTGTTATATCCACTCTGTAGTTTTATATCCACTGTGTAGTTGTATATACAGTCTGTAGTTTTATATCCAGTCTGTTTTATATCCAGTCTGTGTTTTACATCCAGTCTGTAGTTTTATATCCAGTCTCTACTTTTATACCCAGTCTGTAGTTTTATATCCAGTCTGTAGTTTTATATCCAGTCTCTACTTTTATACCCAGTCTGGGTTTTATATCCAGTCTGTAGTTTTATATCCACTGTGTAGTTGTATATACAGTCTGTAGTTGTATATACAGTCTGTAGTTTTATATCCAGTCTGTGGTTTTATAGTTTTATATCCAGTTTGTGGTTTTATAGTTTTAAATCCAGTCTGTGGTTTTATAACCAGTCTGTAGTTTTACATCCAGTCTGTAGTTTTATATCCAGTCTCTACTTTTATACCCAGTCTGTAGTTTTATATCCAGTCTGTGGTTTTATAGTTTTATATCCAATCTGTAGTTTTATAGTTTTATATCCAGCCTGTGGTTTTATATCCAGTTTGTTGTTTTATATCCAGTCTGTAGTTTTATGTCCAGTCTGTGGTTTTATATCAAGTCTGTGGTTTTATAGTTTTAAATCCAGTCTGTGGTTTCATATCCAGTCTGTGGTTTTATATCCAGTCTGTAGTTTTATATCCAGTCTGTGTTTTACTTCCAGTCTGTAGTTTTATATCCAGTCTGTAGTTTTATATCCAGTCTGTAGTTTTATATCCAGCCTGTGTTTTATATCCAGTCTGTAGTTTTATATCCACTGTGTAGTTGTATATACAGTCTGTAGTTTTATATCCAGTTTGTGGTTTTATATCCAGACTGTGTTTTATATCCAGTCTGTAGCTTTATATCCACTCTGTAGTGTTATATACACTCTGTAGTTTTATATCCACTGTGTAGTTGTATATACAGTCTGTAGTTTTATATCCAGTTTGTGGTTTTATATCCAGACTGTGTTTTATATCCAGTCTGTAGTTTTATATCCATTCTGTAGTGTTATATCCACTCTGTAGTTTTATATCCACTGTGTAGTTGTATATACAGTCTGTAGTTTTATATCCAGTCTGTTTTATATCCAGTCTGTGTTTTACATCCAGTCTGTAGTTTTATATCCAGTCTCTACTTTTATACCCAGTCTGTAGTTTTATATCCAGTCTGTAGTTTTATATCCAGTCTCTACTTTTATACCCAGTCTGGGTTTTATATCCAGTCTGTAGTTTTATATCCACTGTGTAGTTGTATATACAGTCTGTAGTTGTATATACAGTCTGTAGTTTTATATCCAGTCTGTGGTTTTATAGTTTTATATCCAGTTTGTGGTTTTATAGTTTTAAATCCAGTCTGTGGTTTTATAACCAGTCTGTAGTTTTACATCCAGTCTGTAGTTTTATATCCAGTCTCTACTTTTATACCCAGTCTGTAGTTTTATATCCAGTCTGTAGTTTTATATCCAGTCTGTTTTATATCCAGACTGTAGTTTTATATCCAGTCTGTTTTACATCCAGTCTGTAGTTTTATATCCAGTCTCTACTTTTATACCCAGTCTGTAGTTTTATATCCAGTCTGTGGTTTTATAGTTTTATATCCAATCTGTAGTTTTATAGTTTTATATCCAGTCTGTGGTTTTATATCCAGTTTGTTGTTTTATATCCAGTCTGTAGTTTTATGTCCAGTCTGTGGTTTTATATCAAGTCTGTGGTTTTATAGTTTTACATCCAGTCTGTGGTTTCATATCCAGTCTGTGGTTTTATATCCAGTCTGTAGTTTTATATCCAGTCTGTGTTTTACTTCCAGTCTGTAGTTTTATATCCAGTCTGTAGTTTTATATCCAGTCTGTGTTTTATAACCAGTCTGTAGTTTTATATCCACTCTGTAGTTTTATATCAAGTCTGTACTTTTATATCCAGTCTGTAGTTTTATATCCAGTTTGTGGTTTTACATACAGTCTGTGGTTTTATAGTTTTATATCCAGTTTGTGGTTTTATATCCAATTTGTGGTTTTATAGTTTTATATCCAGTCTGTAGTTTTATAGTTTTATATCAAGTCAGTGGTTTTATATCCAGTCTGTGGTTTTATAGTTTATATCCAGTTTGTGGTTTTATAGTTTTATATCCAGTCTGTGGTTTTACAACCAGTCTATAGTTTTATATCCACTCTGTAGTTTTATATCAAGTCTGTACTTTTATATCCAGTCTGTAGTTTTATATCCAGTCTGTAGTTTTATATCCAGACTGTAGTTTTATATCCAGTCTGTGTTTTACATCCACTCTGTAGTTTTATATCCAGTCTGTGGTTTTATAGTTTTATATCCACTCTGTACTTTTATATCCAGTCTGTAGTTTTATACCCAGTCTGTAGTTTTATATCCAATCTGTGTGGGGCGGCACGGTGGTGCAGTGGTTAGCACTGTCGCCTCACAGCAAAAAGGTCCTGGGTTCGAATCCGGTCCTGGGCCTTTCTGTGAGGAGTTTGCATGTTCTCCCTGTGCTTGCGTGGGTTCTCTCCGGGTTCTCCGGCTTCCTCCCATCATCCAAAAACATGCACCTCAGGACTGTGCTGACAGGTCATCATTGTAAATGAGAATTGGTTCTCAATTGATATTACCTGGTTAAATAAAGGTCAAATAACCAGTCTGTAGTTTCATATCCAGTCTGTGGTTTTATATCCAGTCTGTGGTTTTATATCCAGTTTGTGGTTTTATAGTTTTATATCAAGTCTGTGGTTTTATAACAAGTCTGTAGTTTTATATCCAATCTGTGTTTTATATCCACTCTGTAGTGTTAAATCCACTGTGTAGTTGTATATACAGTCTATAGTTTTATATCCAGTCTGTACTTTTATATCCAGTCTGTGTTTTATATCCAGTCTGTGTTTTACATCCAGTCTGTGTTTTATATCCAGTCTGTACTTTTATATCCAGTCTGTGTTTTATATCCAGTCTGTGTTTTACATCCAGTCTGTAGTTTTATATCCAGTCTCTACTTTTATACCCAGTCTGTAGTTTTATATCCAGTCTGTAGTTTTATATCCAGTCTGTGTTTTATATCCAGACTGTAGTTTTATATCGAGTCTGTAGTTTTATATCCAGTCTGTTTTACATCCAGTCTGTAGTTTTATATACAGTCTCTACTTTTATACCCAGTCTGTAGTTTTATATCCAGTCTGTGGTTTTATAGTTTTATATCCAATCTGTAGTTTTATAGTTTTATATCCAGTCTGTGGTTTTATATCCAGTCTGTAGTTGTATATCCAGTTTGTTGTTTTATATCCAGTCTGTGTTTTATATCCAGTCTGTGTTTCACATCCAGTCTGTGGTTTTATATCCAGTCTGTGGTTTTATATCCAGTTTGTGGTTTTATAGTTTTATATCAAGTCTGTGGTTTTATAACCAGTCTGTAGTTTTATATCCACTCTGTGTTTTATATCCAGTCTGTGGTTTTATATCCAGTCTGTAGTTTTATATCCAGCCTGTAGTTTTATATCCAGTCTGTGTTTTATATCCAGACTGTAGTTTTATGTCCAGTCTGTGGTTTTATATCAAGTCTGTGGTTTTATAGTTTTACATCCAGTCTGTGGTTTTATATCCAGTCTGTGGTTTTATATCCAGTCTGTAGTTTTATATCCAGTCTGTGTTTTACTTCCAGTCTGTAGTTTTATATCCAGTCTGTGTTTTACTTCCAGTCTGTAGTTTTATATCCAGTCTCTACTTTTATACCCAGTCTGTAGTTTTATATCCAGTCTGTGTTTTATATCCAGACTTTAGTTTTATATCCAGTCTGTGGTTTTATATCCAGTCTGTAGTTTTATAGTTTTTTTATCCAGTCTGTGGTTTTATATACAGTCTGTAGTTTTATATCCACTGTGTAGTTGTATATACAGTCTGTAGTTTTATATCCAGTTTGTGGTTTTATATCCAGACTGTGTTTTATATCCAGTCTGTAGTTTTATATCCAGTCTGTAGTTTTATATCCAGGCTGTAGTTTTATATCCAGTCTGAGGTTTTATAGTTTTATATCAAGTCTGTGGTTTTATATCCAGTCTGTGGTTTTATATCCAGTTTGTGGTTTTATAGTTTTACATCAAGTCTGTGGTTTTATAACCAGTCTGTAGTTTTATTTCCACTCTGTGTTTTATATCCAGTCTGTGGTTTTATATCCAGTCTGTAGTTTTATATCCATTCTGTAGTTTTATATCCACTCTGTAGTGTTATTTCCACTCTGTAGTTTTATATCCACTGTGTAGTTGTATATACAGTCTGTAGTTTTATATCCAGTTTGTGGTTTTATATCCAGACTGTGTTTTATATCCAGTCTGTAGTTTTATATCCACTATGTAGTGTTATATCCACTCTGTAGTGTTATATCCACTGTGTAGTTGTATATACAGTATATAGTTTTATATCCAGTCTGTGTTTTATATCCAGTCTGTACTTTTATATCCAGTCTGTGTTTTATATCCAGTCTGTGTTTTACATCCAGTCTGTAGTTTTATATCCAGTCTCTACTTTTATACCCAGTCTGTAGTTTTATATCCAGTCTGTAGTTTTATATCCAGTCAGTGTTTTACTTCCAGTCTGTAGTTTTATATCCAGTCTCTACTTTTATACCCAGTCTGTAGTTTTATATCCAGTCTGTAGTTTTATATCCAGTCTGTGTTTTATATCCAGACTTTAGTTTTATATCCAGTCTGTGGTTTTATATCCAGTCTGTAGTTTTATATCCACTGTGTAGTTGTATATACATTCTGTTGTTGTATATACAGTCTGTAGTTTTATATCCAGTCTGTGGTTTTATAGTTTTATATCCAGTTTGTGGTTTTATAGTTTTATATCCAGTCTGTGGTTTTACAACCAGTCTGTAGTTTTATATCCACTCTGTGTTTTATATCCAGTCTGTGTTTTACTTCCAGTCTGTAGTTTTATATCCAGTCTCTACTTTTATACCCAGTCTGTAGTTTTATATCCAGTCTGTGTTTTATATCCAGTCTGTGTTTTACATCCAGTCTGTAGTTTTATATCCAGTCTCTACTTTTATACCCAGTCTGTAGTTTTATATCCAGTCTGTAGTTTTATATCCAGTCTGTGTTTTATATCCAGACTGTAGTTTTATATCGAGTCTGTAGTTTTATATCCAGTCTGTGTTTTATATCCAGACTGTAGTTTTATATCCAGTCTGTTTTACATCCAGTCTGTAGTTTTATATACAGTCTCTACTTTTATACCCAGTCTGTAGTTTTATATCCAGTCTGTGGTTTTATAGTTTTATATCCAATCTGTAGTTTTATAGTTTTATATCCAGTCTGTGGTTTTATATCCAGTCTGTAGTTGTATATCCAGTTTGTTGTTTTATATCCAGTCTGTGTTTTATATCCAGTCTGTGTTTCACATCCAGTCTGTGGTTTTATATCCAGTCTGTGGTTTTATATCCAGTTTGTGGTTTTATAGTTTTATATCAAGTCTGTGGTTTTATAACCAGTCTGTAGTTTTATATCCACTCTGTGTTTTATATCCAGTCTGTGGTTTTATATCCAGTCTGTAGTTTTATATCCAGCCTGTAGTTTTATATCCAGTCTGTGTTTTATATCCAGACTGTAGTTTTATGTCCAGTCTGTGGTTTTATATCAAGTCTGTGGTTTTATAGTTTTACATCCAGTCTGTGGTTTTATATCCAGTCTGTGGTTTTATATCCAGTCTGTAGTTTTATATCCAGTCTGTGTTTTACTTCCAGTCTGTAGTTTTATATCCAGTCTGTGTTTTACTTCCAGTCTGTAGTTTTATATCCAGTCTCTACTTTTATACCCAGTCTGTAGTTTTATATCCAGTCTGTGTTTTATATCCAGACTTTAGTTTTATATCCAGTCTGTGGTTTTATATCCAGTCTGTAGTTTTATAGTTTTTTATCCAGTCTGTGGTTTTATATACAGTCTGTAGTTTTATATCCACTGTGTAGTTGTATATACAGTCTGTAGTTTTATATCCAGTTTGTGGTTTTATATCCAGACTGTGTTTTATATCCAGTCTGTAGTTTTATATCCAGTCTGTAGTTTTATATCCAGGCTGTAGTTTTATATCCAGTCTGAGGTTTTATAGTTTTATATCAAGTCTGTGGTTTTATATCCAGTCTGTGGTTTTATATCCAGTTTGTGGTTTTATAGTTTTACATCAAGTCTGTGGTTTTATAACCAGTCTGTAGTTTTATTTCCACTCTGTGTTTTATATCCAGTCTGTGGTTTTATATCCAGTCTGTAGTTTTATATCCATTCTGTAGTTTTATATCCACTCTGTAGTGTTATTTCCACTCTGTAGTTTTATATCCACTGTGTAGTTGTATATACAGTCTGTAGTTTTATATCCAGTTTGTGGTTTTATATCCAGACTGTGTTTTATATCCAGTCTGTAGTTTTATATCCACTATGTAGTGTTATATCCACTCTGTAGTGTTATATCCACTGTGTAGTTGTATATACAGTATATAGTTTCATATCCAGTCTGTGTTTTATATCCAGTCTGTACTTTTATATCCAGTCTGTGTTTTATATCCAGTCTGTGTTTTACATCCAGTCTGTAGTTTTATATCCAGTCTCTACTTTTATACCCAGTCTGTAGTTTTATATCCAGTCTGTAGTTTTATATCCAGTCAGTGTTTTACTTCCAGTCTGTAGTTTTATATCCAGTCTCTACTTTTATACCCAGTCTGTAGTTTTATATCCAGTCTGTAGTTTTATATCCAGTCTGTGTTTTATATCCAGACTTTAGTTTTATATCCAGTCTGTGGTTTTATATCCAGTCTGTAGTTTTATATCCACTGTGTAGTTGTATATACATTCTGTTGTTGTATATACAGTCTGTAGTTTTATATCCAGTCTGTGGTTTTATAGTTTTATATCCAGTTTGTGGTTTTATAGTTTTATATCCAGTCTGTGGTTTTACAACCAGTCTGTAGTTTTATATCCACTCTGTGTTTTATATCCAGTCTGTGTTTTACTTCCAGTCTGTAGTTTTATATCCAGTCTCTACTTTTATACCCAGTCTGTAGTTTTATATACAGTCTGTAGTTTTATATCCAGTCTGTGTTTTATATCCAGACTTTAGTTTTATATCCAGTCTGTGGTTTTATATCCATTCTGTAGTTTTATAGTTTTATATCCAGTCTGTGGTTTTATATACAGTCTGTAGTTTTATATCCAGTCTGTAGTTTTATATCCAGCCTGTGTTTTATCACCTGTCTGTAGTTTTATATCCACTCTGTAGTTTTATATCCACTGTGTAGTTGTATATACAGTCTGTAGTTTTATATCCAGTTTGTGGTTTTATATCCAGACTGTGTTTTATATCCAGTCTGTAGTTTTATATCCACTCTGTAGTGTTATATCCACTGTGTAGTTGTATATACTGTCTGTAGTTTTATATCCAGTTTGTGGTTTTATTTCCAGTCTGTGTTTTATATCCAGTCTGTACTTTTATATCCAGTCTGTGTTTTATATCCAGTCTGTGTTTTACATCCAGTCTGTAGTTTTATATCCAGTCTCTACTTGTATACCCAGTCTGTAGTTTTATATCCAGTCTGTGTTTTATATCCAGACTGTAGTTTTATATCCAGTCTGTTTTACATCCAGTCTGTAGTTTTATATCCAGTCTGTGGTTTTATAGTTTTATATCCAGTCTGTGGTTTTATATCCAGTCTGTAGTTTTATATCCAGTCTGTGTTTTATATCCAGTCTGTAGTTTTATATCCACTGTGTAGTTGTATATACAGTCTGTAGTTGTATATACAGTCTGTAGTTTTATATCCTGTCTGTGGTTTTATAGTTTTATATCCAGTTTGTGGTTTTATAGTTTTATATCCAGTCTGTGGTTTTATAACCAGTCTGTAGTTTTATATCAAGTCTGTGGTTTTATAACCAGTCTGTAGTTTTATATCCAGTCTGTGGTTTTATAACCAGTCTGTAGTTTTATATCCACTCTGTGTTTTATATCCAGACTGTGGTTTTATATCCAGTCTGTGGTTTTATAGTTTTACATCCAGTCTGTGGTTTTACATCCAGTCTGTAGTTTTATATCCAGTCTGTGGTTTTATATCCAGGCTGTAGTTTTATATCCAGTCTGTGGTTTTATATCCAGTCTGTGGTTTTATATCCAGTCTGTGGTTTTATGTTATAATCCGACACAGTGACCTACAGACTACAACAGAAACGGGTAAACTGATCAGCAGGTTCTTCTGTGGACTGAATGTCACTTAACGATTTGAGACTGCAGGAATGCTGGATGTGGAAATAAACTGTCTTTTTGATAACAGACTTCATCTTAAAACATGAAGTTATGATGATGTTAGATTTACATCTTTTTTCCACTGACCCCAGACGGCTGAAAACAACCACTTCCTTTTGGTGTCATTCATGTTCGCCTTCTTATTGCTTCAATTTTAGTAGGATTTCTCACAAGTTTCTGGACGTGGACTGTCACACCTGAGTACAGGTCTGGTGAATGAGGAGAATATTAGCAGCTGTTAAGGTTAAGATATTATCAAAGTAAGAACCAATCCGGTCCGCAGCAGCTTTCTTCACCATATCTGCTGTAAAGACTGGGAACAGAAGCAGCTGACCGGACGTCTGCTCTTCATACATCAGGAGAAATCCTTTAATAAATTGGATGACTCCTCAAAACCAGACTGCCGTCCTCTGAGGCGGTGGAGAGGGTGAATGAGAGAGTGTGTGCATGTGTGTGTGTGTGTGTGAGAGAGAGAGAGAGACACACACACACACACACACACACACACACACACACACACACACACACACACACACACACACGGGAGTGGGGGGAGGGGAGGGGGCATAGTACAAACAAAAGTTGTGAAAAGCCTGGCTTTCTCCATCTGAATAAAAGACAGGGAGTGAGTGAAAGAGGCTGAATAGGAGACAGCAGAGAGACTGTGTGCTGCTGCTGCATGCAGCCTCTGAATTACCACAGCAGATGGTGTGTGTGTGTGTGTGTGTGTGTGTGTGTGTGTGTGTGTGTGTGTGTGTGTGTGTGTGTTTCAAACACAAAGGGCCCAGGAAGTGGTGGATGAGTGGCACGCCGAGGCGCGAGCCACAAGACTCCCTGTCAATCATGGCCCTTTACTGCCTGTATCACTGAGGGACAGACTGTCTCACTGAGGACATACAGAGGGACAGAGTGTCTCACTGAAGAAAGACTGTCTCACTGAGGACAGACTCTCTCACTGAGGACAGACGGTCCCACTGACGGACAGACTGTCTCACTGACGGACAGACTGAGAGACATACTGTCTCACTGAGGGACACACTGAGGACAGACTGTCTCACTGAGGACAGACTGAGCACAGACGGTGTTTCACCTTAGTTGTTTGTTTGGAGAGACAGTGTTTGTTGGGATGGTGTATGGAGGGTGTTTGTTTGAACGGTGTTTGTTGGGATGGTGTTTGGTGGGACGGTGTTTGGAGGGACGGTATTTGGAGGGATGGCGTTTGGTGGGACGGTGTTTGGAGGGACAGTGTTTGGAGGGATGGCGTTTGGTGGGACGGTGTTTGGAGGGACGGTGTTTGGTGGGACGGTGTTTGGACGGTGTTTGTTTGGATGGTATTTGGAGGGACTGTGTTTGGTGTGACGGTGTTTGGACGGTGTTTAGAAGGACGGTGTTTGGTGGGACGGTGTCTGGTGGGACGGTATTTGTTGGGACGGTGTTTGGTTAGACGATGTTTGGAGGGACGGTGTTTGGAGGGACGATATTTGGTGGGACAGTGTTTGGACAGTGTTTAGTGGGACGGTATTTGGTGGGACAGTGTTTGGACAGTGTTTAGTGGGACGGTGTTTGCAGGGATTGTGTTTGGAGGGATGGCCTTTGGTGGGACGGTGTTTGGAGGAACGGTGTTTGGTGGGACGGTGTTTGGACGGTGTTTGTTTGGACGGTATTTGGAGGGATCGTGTTTGGTGGGACGGTGTTTGGACGGTGTTTGGCGGGACGGTGTTTGGACGGTGTTTGGTGGGACGGTGTTTGGATGGTGTTTGGTGGTACAGTATTTGGACAGTGTTTGGACGGTGTTTGGTGGTACGGTGTTTGGATGGTGTTTGGAGGGACAGTGTTTGGTGGTCCAGTGTTTGGATGGTGTTTGGATGGTATTTGGATGGTGTTTGGTGGGACGGTGTTTGGTGGTACGGTATTTGGACAGTGTTTGGACGGTGTATGGTGTTTGGACGGTGTTTGGAGGGATAGTGTTTGGTGGGAAGGTGTTTAGTGGTACAGTGTTTGGATGGTGTTTGGTGGGATTGTGTTTGGATGGTATTTGGACGGTGTTTGGTGGTACGGTATTTGGATGGTGTTTGGACGGTGTTTGGTGGTACGGTGTTTTGAGGGACGGTCAAACAGCCCAGTAATGAATCCTACCTTCAGAAGGATCATCATGTTCAGTTGTTATTCAATGTGATTAAAAAAGTGCATTGATATATTTGAATAATCCTGTTGGAGACTTTAATCGTGGTGCTGTTGAACATCACTATGTTACTGAGATGGGTTTTCTTAATATTTGGTTCCTCAATGGGATGACAGAATATTAGGAACACCTCTCAGTATAACCCAGCCATGTTCAGCTCAGATTACAGTCTCAAATACAACCAATTAAATATATCAACACTCTAAATCAGATTAAATAACAAGTGAAGATGTTAATCCTCATGATGGGAGGATTTCTTGCTGTAGTTTAATACTAACTGCTTCAGCTGTCACTGTTTTTTTTTTTTTTTTTTTTTTTAAAGTAATCTCAGCTGGAAATGATGCAGTTATAGTGATGTTTTCTGGAAGGTTTCACCAGAATGTTTTTCTTAAAATTAAGATAACATTGTTTTTTAAAAAAAAAGCATAAACATTTTTATAAAATGTTTTCTCAAAGCATTTATATAATATTTGTTAAAAAAATCTTTCTACGAAAATATTTTGAGAATGAGGTCACAATGTTAAAACCATTTTCAGAATTGTTACTCAAAATACTTTTAAAATGTTGTTCGACAACATTATTCTGCCTTAAAGAAGATTTCATGAAGAACAACATGAAAACTTCCTACTGATAAAATAACGAGCGCAAAATATCCTCTGAATTTTTTTCAGAGATGTCTGATTACGGCTGGAGAGGACCGTCAGTCCTCTTTTAAATGGACTCAATCTATATCACACAAACAACTGCGTCCCTTTTTTCCTGTTGGTCCATTTTAAGGAGACTCAGTGAGGTTGGTTGGACGAAGACTGAAACCTTCAGGTGTAACTCCGCCCTCTCTTCTTCGCCAGCTCTCCTCTCTGATTGTCAATGTTCTGTAGTTAAAGTCTCTCAGCTATTAACTGACTGTTGTTCTACCTGGATAGCTTGCTTCTTTACCCAGCATGCAGTTTGATGATGGTGTTGTGCCCCATTACAGAGAGCTAATTGTGACTTATTAACTGTTGGGTTATATTATTAGTGAATATGTGTCCCATCTAAACACACATCAGCTGCTGTGTACTGTTCTGCATTGAACAGATGAAAAAGGCCTCCAGTAAATATGCACCTTTCTGTCAGCCATGTGTCATGACGTAAAAACAAAAATCATATCATGAATGAAATAAAAAGTTGAATATTGGAAGAACGGGTTCACTGTCAAAAACATTTTCACTTCAACAAACATGACACAAGTTAACATGTGAGACAAAATCCACAGCTTTGTTTGTACTCCACTTTTTAAGGTTCAGACTAATGTTAAGATTTTTACACTAAAGAATATCTTTGGAGTGTAATTGTGACTCTTTTGTCTCAACAACAAATGTACGTGAAAAACATCAATACAAACACGAACAGAGAGTATGGATGATTCAAAGATTGTACAACGAACCACTTGTAACTACAACTGCTGAAGCCTTGAGTGCATGCAGTACAGTATGTAACAGGGTTTGTCCAAGTCACACACAAAAACACAGATAAGACTGAGAAACGCAGCGCTGACAGTTGGAGCAGGAAGTGTCGCCCTGCTGGAGAGGAGTTGGCATAACAAACAGCCTTCTGGGATCACCTCAAAGGGATTTGATGAGCTCAGGAGAGTTCAGCGTGACCTGAAGGAGAAGCTCAGGGAGTGCAAGGACTGCTACAGGAGGAAGCTGGAGGCCAAACTCCAGCAGAACCTGGGAACCTGGAGAGGAACAACCAGGGGAACCTGGAGAGAGAGAGACAACCAGGGGGAACCTGGAGAGGAACAGCCAGGGGGGACCTGGAGAGGAACAACCAAGGGGGACCTGGAGAGAGAGACAACCAGGGGGGACCTGGAAAGAGAGACAACCAGGGGGAACGTGGAGAGACAGACAACCAGGGGGAACCTGGAGAGGAACAACCAAGGGGGACCTGGAGAGAGAGACAACCAGGGGGGACCTGGAAAGAGAGACAACCAGGGGGAACGTGGAGAGACAGACAACCAGGGGGAACCTGGAGAGGAACAACCAAGGGGGACCTGGAGAGAGAGACAACCAGGGGGAACCTGGAGAGACACACAACCAGGGGGAACCTGGAGAGGAACAATCAGGGGGAACCTGGAGAGAGAGACAACCAGGGGGAACCTGAAGAGGAACAACCAGGGGGAACCTGGAGAGGAACAATAAGCTAAACTGTTTCTTCAACAGGTTTAGTTCACCGCCCTCATCTGTCTCCTCCACACACCACACCTCCCAAACACCTCTGCTGCCTTCCCCCCTCCCCCTTCTGCCCCCCCTGGTGAACTGCATGGACACGGAGTCCTCAAATCCAAAGGGCTCTTCCACCATCGATGCCATGACCCCCCTGCCCCCCTCTCTGTGATGACTGGCCAGGTTAGGAGACAGCTGGAGAGACTCCACACGTGCAAGGCTGCAGGACCTGACGGCATTGGCCCCGTGGTCCTGAAGACCTGAAGGCATCAGCCCCGGGGTCCTGAAGACCTGAAAGCATCAGCCCCGTGGTCCTGAAGACCTGCGCCGTCCAGCTGGCTGAGGTCCTACAACACCTCTTCAACCTGAGCCTGAAGCAGGAGGAGGTCCCGGTGCTGTGGAAGATTCCCTGCCTGGTTCCAGTCCCTAAGAAGACGACTCCATCTGGCCTCAACGACTACCGACCGGTTGCCCTCACATCTCATGTGATGAAGGTGCTGGAGAGGCTGGTCTTGGCCCACCTCAGACCGCTGGTGAAATCTTCACTGGACCCTCTGCAATTTGCGTACCAGCCTCATGTGGGAGTGGACGATGCCATCATCTACCTGCTGCAACAAGCTCAGTCTCGCATGGATGGAACCGGTGAATCTGTGAGAATCACCTTCTTTGATTTCTCCAGTGCATTCAACACCATCCAACCACTGCTGCTGAGTGAGAAGCTGCGGGCGGTGGGGGTGGACACGTCCACCGTCTCCTGGATCAATGACTACCTGACAGGCAGACCACAGTTTGTCCATCTGGACAGTGTGCTGTCTGATACGGTGGTCAGTGGTACTGGAGCTCCTCAGGGAACTGTTCTGTCTCCTTCCTGTTCACCTTCTACACAACTGACTTCCAGAACAACTCAGAGTCAAGACATCTACAGAAGTTCTCTGATGACTCTGCAGTGAACGGTGTATAAGGGATGGACGGGAGGAGGAGTCAGTGGACAGTGTATAAGGGATGGACGGGAGGAGGAGTCAGTGGACGGTGTATAAGGGATGGACGGGAGGAGGAGTCAGTGGTCGGTGTATCAGGGATGGACAGGAGGAGGAGTCAGTGGACGTTGTATAAGGGATGGACAGGAGGAGTACAGGGCAGTAGTGGAGGACTTTGTGGAGTGGGCTGGTAGAAATCACCTCCTTCTGAACGTGGCCAAGACCAGAGAGATGGTGGTCGACTTCAGGAGGAAGATGACGGCTCCACAACCGCTGAGAGTTCTGGGAGAGGAGGTGGACATGGTGGAGGAGTACAAGTACCTGGTGTCTCCATGACAACAGACTGAACTGGAAGACCAACATCAACGCTGTCTACAAGAAGGGGATGAGTCGACTCTTTTTCTTGAGGAAACTTCAATCCTTCAATGTGTGCAGCCAGATGTTGGAGATGTTCTACCATCTGTTGTGGCCAGTGCGTTGTACTTTGCTGTGGTCTGCTGGGGGGGGGGGCATTGGAGCCGGAGACACCAACAGACTTAACAAACTGGTTAAGAAGGCCGGCTCCATCATCGGCTACAAACTGGACAGCCTGGAAAAGGTGATGGAGAGGAGGACGCTGAACAAACTATTATCCATATTGGATAATCCTGACCACCCTCTCCACCTGCTGCAGGGACAGAGGAGGACGTTCTCCAAGAGATCATTCCTGATACAGGAGATCATTCCAGATACAAGAGATCATTCCTGCCGACTGCAATAAGACTGTACAATAACTCACCTCTGGCAAAATCCATCACATAACAATAACACTGTTGTCTGTGTTTCTTGGTTGTTTGTATATAATATATATATAGATATATACTGTACTGTATATACTGTGCATTTTATATATTATATTTTTACTGATATTTTACTGATATTTTATTGCTTTCTATTATTCTATTATTATCTTATTGCTTCCTGTATGCTGCTGTAGCGGAAAAAAATTCCCCTCTGGGATTAATAAAGTAACTACCTAACCTAACCTAATTAATACTTCCATATTAGATCAGATCAACCTATCTATTGTAACCGGCTATGTACCGCAGGCTTTTAAAGTGGCTGTAATTAAACCTTTAATTAAAAAGACGACTCTTGATCAGCTGTTTTAGGAAACTACAGATCAATTTACAACCTGACGTTTATTTCTAAAATCCTTGAAAAAGTTGTTTCAAATCAACTTTGTGATCATTTACAAAGGAATGATCTGTTTGAAGATGTTCAGTCTTTAGAGTTCATCACAGCACAGAAACAGCTCTGGTGAAAGTTACTAACAACCTTTTATTAGCCTCAGATAATGGACTCGTCTCTGTACTTGTTCTTCTGGACCTCAGTGCTGCTTTTGATACGATTGATCATACGATCTTATTACAGAGATTAGAAGACGTTATGAGGATTAAAGGAACTGCATTACACTGGTTCAAATCCTACTTATCAGATAGATTCCAGTTTGTCCATGTCAACAATGAGTCTTTCAGACAAACAAGAGTTAACAAACAAGGCTCAGTGTTACTTTTTACTTTGTACATGCTTCCATTAGGAGATGTCATCAGGAAGCACTGCATCAACTTCCATTGTTATGCAGATGACACTCAGCTACATCTTTCTATAAAACCAGATGAAACTTATGAGGGAATTGTTGAATTTTTGGGCTTCCCTGTATAATATTGTAAAGTCTTGCTGTATTACATTACATTACATTTCATTTAGCTGACGCTTTTATCCAAAGCAACTTACAATAAGTACATTTCAACAACGAGGGTACAAACCAGAACAACAAGAATCAAGAAAATATATTTTCTTCAAGAAAGCCAAACTACAAAGTTCTATCAGTAAGTTCCATTTTAAGATACTAAAGTTCTACTGTTCAAGGTAAAGTCTGAAGAGGTGTGTTTTTAGTTTGTGGTGGAAGATGTTCAGAGTTTCTGCTGTCCTGATGTCGGTGGGGAGCTCATTCTACCATTTAGGAGCCAGGACAGCAAACAGTTGTGATTTTGTAGAGTGCTTAACTCAGTGAGGAGCAACAAGCTGATTGGTAGAAGCAGAGTGGAGGGAGGGGCTGGGATGTAAGGTTGGACCATGTCCTGGATGTAGAGGAGGAGGAGGAGGAGGAGGAGCAGAGGAGGAGGAGCAGCAGAGTGGAGTGAACGGGCTGGGATGTAAGGTTGGACCATGTCCTGGATGTAGACTGGACCCCATCTGTTCGTAGCACGGTACGCAAGTACCAATGTTTGGAAATGGATGCAGGCGGCTACTGGTAACCAGTGAAGGGAGCGGAGGAGGAGGAGGAGGAGGAGTAGTGTGAGTGAATCTAGGAGGTTAAAGACCAGTCGAGCTGCTGCATTCTGGATGAGCTGCCAGGAGGGAGTTACAGTAGTCTCGACATGAGATGACCAGAGCCTGGACCAGAACCTGGACCAGAACCTGGACCAGAGCCTGGACCAGAGCCTGGACCAGAACCTGCAGCTCCTTCTGAGTGAGAAGAGGACGTATTCTCCTGATGTTGTGCAGCATGTATCTACAGGAACGTGTTGTTGCAGTGATGTTGGCAGAAAGAGAGAGTTGACTGTCGAGTGTCTCCGAGGTTCTTATCAGTCAGGGTCGGGATAACAGAGTTGTTGAAGGTAGTAGTCAGGTCGAGGGTGGAGAGTCTTTCTCTGGAAGGAAGAGCAGGTCGGTCTTGTGGAGGTTGATTTTCAGGTGGTGTGAGGACATCCACTGAGAGATGTCAGTCAGACAGGCAGAGATTCATGCTGCTACCTGTGTTTCAGATCTGGAAAAGAGAGGATCAGTTGGGTGTCATCAGCATAGCTGTGGTAGGAAAAGATATGCGAGTGAAGGACAGAGCCGAGAGAGTCGGTGTAGAGAGAAGAGGAGGGGACCCGGGACGGAGCCTTGAGGGACACCAGTAGTGAGAGGACAAGGTTCAGACACAGATCCTCTCCAAGTTACCCGGTAGGTGAGGTTGTTGAGGTAGGATGAGAACAGAGAGAGAGCAGAGCCTGAGACACCGAGGTCCTGAAGGAGGAAAGAAGGATCTGGTGGTTCACTGTGTCCAATGCAGCAGAAGGTCTAGAAGGATCAGGACAGAGGACAGAGAGGCTGCTCTAGCAGTGTGAAGCTGCTCAGAGACAGAAGGAGGACCGTCTCTGTTGAAACCAGACTGGTGGTCAAGAAGGTTATTATGGTGGAGATAGGAGGAGAGTTGGTTAAAGATAGCTCACTCCAGAGTTTTGGAAAGAAAGGGAAGAAGAGAGACGGTCTGTAGTTGTTTACTTCAGACGGGTTGGGGGGGGGTTTCTTCAGGAGAGGGTTCACTCTCTCCTTCAGATAGTTCAGGAAACAGACCGTTGACAGAGAAGAGTTGATGAGATGGAGAGAAAAGGAAGAAGGTCAGGAGCAATAGACTGGAGAATGAGATGGGATGGGGAGGGGGGGCAGGTGGTTGGGGGGGGTGGAGGTTACCAAGGTAACAACTTGATTGGGAGATGGGGGAGTGAAAGAGGAAAGTGAAGGGGATGAAGATGAAGATGATGACGGACATGTAGTTATAGAAGATGGGTTTGAAAATGAGGAGCATATGTCATCTATCTTTTTAGTAAAGTAGTTGACAAAGTGGCTTGATGGAAGGATGGAGGGGGGAGGGGAAGGGGGGAGGAGGGGTCAAGGTGGTTGGAGAAGATGAAGAAGATGGAGAAGATGGAGAAGAGCTTTTTGGGGTTGGAAAATGAGGATTGAATTCTGGTTTGCTAGAAGGAGCTTTTGGCTACAGAGATAGAGGAGGGAGAGAGGACGGAGAGAGGAGGAGGGAGAAAGGGAGTGAATGTTGTGACGGACAGGTCCAGAGTCTGTTGATGTGGTCAGGTTGTCAGTTAGAGAGAGTCAGAGATAAAGAAGTGGTCGGAGACATGAAGTGGAGTTACAGTGAGGTTAGATGTGGAGCAGTTTCTGGTGAAATATAGTCCAGGTGGTTCCAACCTTTGTGAGGAGGAGGGGAAGGACTGAGGGAGACAGCAAAGGAAGACAGGAAGAGCACAAGGTCAGATGACTTCTCAGTCTGGATGTTAAAGTCACCCAGAAGGACAAGTGGAGGACCATTTTCTGGGACGTTTGACAGGAGGACGTCCAATTCATGGATTCAGGTCTCAGTGAGACCAAGGAAGTCCAGAGATGAAGTCTGTCTTCAGCTGACTGACAGTCCAGAGTCCTCCTGTGACGAGGTGTTGGGTATGAGTGGAACGGGTGGGACCGATAACAGAGGAAAGGTTACGGTGTTGGTGTGAACGAGTGAGAGGCCTGTAGTATCTACGAGTAGATATACGCACAGGGACGGAAAGTACACACATACTCAGATAGTAGTAGTTATACTCAGCTATACTCAGCGTCCCCTGAAGACTCCAATGAAAGACTCCTCAGTCTTTATCCTCTGAGTCTTCCGAGACTCCAACGAAAGACTCCTTCGTCTTCATCCTCCGAGTCTTCATACGATGAGTCCTCGCTGACGCTGACGCTTCAAACACTTCCTGGTTTTATAACAGGGTTGGCTACAGCTGGTCAGACCACACCTCCTGCTCGTTAGACCACACCTCTTACTCGTTAGACCACACCTCCTGTTCGTTAGACCACACCTCCTGCTCGTTAGACCTCCTGTCACCAGGTGTTACAAATATGCAGCAATAGAAACTCACCACTGCACTAAACAAAGAAAACTGAGTATTCAAAGATTATACTTTGCTTTAGTTCAAGTGATCTGGGTGTAAGGACTTTAATGTGTTAAGTGCCATGAAATAATCTGTGTTGTGATTTGGTGCTATATAAATATAGTTGAATTGAATTGAAATAGAAGTTAAAAATGACCATTAAAATCATATCTACATAAAAAAACAGATTACAAATAATTATACATTTGCCTTTCAGAGCACTGATCCAAAAGTTGTGCTCAAAAGATGTTAAGGTCATTTATTTAGCACTATCTTTTAATTATTAAGTCTCAAGGTGTCTTACCATCACTGTTCTGATATTGTCAGAAGATACAGCATGAATGGCGAGTTGTTATAATGACCAAGAAGAGTTTAACAGGAAGTGAAACTACCATGAAAACAGTTAAAGCTTCAAAGGGTTTAGACATTTATTGTCATTACATCTACTATGGCCCTTTTGTGTGGACTGGAAGCGCACAGTCATAATCCTCCTGTGTAGTTCTCTGTTAGTCTTTCTGTAACTATCACATGACACCTTTCTATTACCATGTGTCGCTCCAAGCTGAGTTGGTTTTACAGTTTAGCGGCCTTGTTTGATTGTGTGTTTCCTTATTATCACATATCTTTCAGTGCCCTCTTTTACTGCGTTTACTGTCATTGCAGTGGTTTGGAAGCATGGACAATGATGTTGTTTGGTTTCACAATATCCGGTGGATAATGATCATCAGTATAATGTCTGTCTGTAACTCTGACAGTTAAAGTTACGTAGTGTACCACTGTGTGCATGCGCCATGTTTCTTGCATGGCACATCCCGGACGTCTTGGGTGGCAAACCCTCCTACATAACAGCTGGCCATGCCGGTTTCCAACAGAGCCAGTGGGCAGATCAGTAAAACAACTTAGTGAGTTCTCCCAGACAAAACATTCAATGCACAAAGTTAGTGTTTGACTGCAGCTGGTGGTTTGGACCAGTGGTTTCTGATCACGTGCCACCAAGTCCCACAGATCTGCAGGATTTACTGATCAACAAAGTTCAGCATTAGCCATTAGGGACCAGATAACACATGATGCAATAGTTGGTCAGTTTCCTACCAGGCCCTGCTAAGCCATGATGTATAATCCCTCCAGGCTGTTCTGGGTCTGCTCTGAGGTCTCCTCCCAGTACGGGGTGCCTGGAGAACCTCCAGAGGGAGGCGCCCATGAGGATCCTGATCAGATGCCTCATCTTACTCCTTAGGACTTGAAGGAGTAGCGGCTCTACTCCGAGCTCCCTCCTGATGCCCGAGCTCCTTACCCGATCTCTAAGGCTGAGCTCTGCGGAGGAAACTCATTCCAGCCGTTTGTAACCGTGACCTCGTTCTTTCGGTCACGACCCAGAGCTGGTGACCATCGGTGAGGGTCGGAACGTAGATCGAAAGCTTCGCCCTTCGACTCAGCTCCCTCTTCACCAACACGGTCCGGTGCAGCACCGCTCCATCCTACCCTCACTGTGACCAAGACCTCACGATACTTAAACTCCTTCCCTTAGGGCAGACGCTCCGTCCCCACCCAGAGGGAGCAATCAACTGTTCCCCAGCAGAGGACCATGGCCTCAGATTTTGAGGTGCTGATTCTCATCCCCGTCTCATCCTCATCTCATCACACTCACCTGAAGAGGTCAACAGGACCACATCATCTGCAAACAGCAGAGAAGCGAACGTGAGACCTCCAAACCTGACGTTCTCCTTCACCTGGCTGCTCCTAGATATCCTGTCCATGAAGGTCACCAACAGAATCACATTACATACATTACATTTATCTGACTCTTTTATCCAAAGCGACTTACAATAAGTGCATTTCAACCATGAGGGTACAAAACCAGAACAACAAGAATCACTGACCAAGGACGGCCCTGGTGGAGGTCCCGCCCACCGGAAACATGTCTGACTTATTGCAGAGAATACAAACACAACTTTCACTACAGTCATACATAGACCGAATGGCCAGTTGTAACGGCCCCAGAACCCTGTACTCCTGCAGCACCCGTCACAAAAACCATCAAGACGCCTGGGCCAGCCAGACCTGAAAGAACTCTTTCTTCAGCTTGACAGCTTCTGTCACTCCCAGTGTCCTCCAACAGGGTCTTGGTTTGCCGCAGCATCAGTCACCGATGACACTTCCGGTCAATTGTGAACACGGTCCACTCGGTTTTGAAGGCAGTTCAGTCGGTTTTGAAGGCAGTCCGCTCAATTGTGAACGCGGTCCGCTCAGTTCTGAAGGCAGTTCACTCGGTTTTGAAAGCAGTCCTCTCGGTTTTGAAGGCAGTTCGCTCGTTTTTGAAGGCAGTTCGCTCGGTTTTGAAGGCAGTCCGCTCGGTTTTGAAGGCAGTTCGCTCGGTTTTGAACGCAGTCCGCTCGGTTTTGAAGGCAGTCCGCTCAATTGTGAACGCGGTCCGCTCAGTTCTGAAGGCAGTTCGCTCGGTTTTGAAAGCAGTCCTCTCGGTTTTGAAGGCAGTTCGCTCGTTTTTGAAGGCAGTTCGCTCGGTTTTGAAGGCAGTCCGCTCGGTTTTGAAGGCAGTTCGCTCGGTTTTGAAGGCAGTTCGCTCAGTTTTGAAGGCAGTCTGCTCGGTTTTGAACGCGGTCCGCTCAATTGTGAACGCGGTCCGCTCAGTTCTGAAGGCAGTTCGCTCGGTTTTGAACGCAGTCCGCTCGGTTTTGAAGGCAGTCTGCTCAATTGTGAACGCGGTCCGCTCAGTTCTGAAGGCAGTTCGCTCGGTTTTGAAGGCAGTTCGCTCGGTTTTGAACGCAGTCCGCTCGGTTTTGAAGGCAGTTCGCTCAGTTTTGAAGGCAGTCCGCTCAATTGTGAACGCGGTCCGCTCAGTTCTGAAGGCAGTTCGCTCGGTTTTGATGGCAGTTTGCTCGGTTTTGAAGGCAGTTCCCTCGGTTTTGCAGGCAGTCCGCTCGGTTTTGAAGGCAGTTCGCTCGGTTTTGAACGCAGTCTGCTCGGTTTTGAACGCAGTCCGCTCGGTTTTGAAGGCAGTCCGCTCAATTGTGAACGCGGTCCGCTCAGTTCTGAAGGCAGTTCGCTCGGTTTTGAAGGCAGTTCGCTCGGTTTTGAAGGCAGTTCGCTCGGTTTTGAAGGCAGTTCCCTCGGTTTTGAAGGCAGTCCGCTCGGTTTTGAAGGCAGTTCGCTCGGTTCTGAAGGCAGTTCGCTCAGTTTTGAAGGCAGTTCGCTCGGTTTTGAAGGCAGTTCCCTCGGTTTTGAAGGCAGTTCCCTCGGTTTTGAAGGCAGTTCGCTCGGTTTTGAAGGCAGTTCCCTCGGTTTTGAAGGCAGTTCCCTCGGTTTTGAAGGCAGTTCCCTCGGTTTTGAAGGCAGTGCACTCGGTTTTGAAGGCAGTGCACTCGGTTCTGAAGGCAGTTCACTTGGTTTTGAAGGCAGTAGCCACTGAGCTGCAGCCACTGGAGCCACATCTGTTAACAGAACCGGGCTCAGAGGTGGGCAGAGCATCTGTTAACAGAACCAGGCTCAGAGGTGGGCGGAGCCTCTGTTAACAGAACCAGGCTCAGAGGTGGGCGGAGCATCTGCTAACAGAACCAGACTCAGAGGTGGGCGGAGCATCTGCCTTGACCAGTTGGGGTGAGAGGAGAGCAGAGAGAGAAAAGGACAGCATAGAGATAGAAGAGAAGAACTGTTAGCGGAGACGACAATCACAGAGCAGAGACATGCAGCTCCATGACGGGACATCTGGACAAGAAAGAACAGAAACTACACGAGCGAAGGAACTGAATGGAGACAACAGATAATAAGAAGAAACTATGGGAGAGAAAAAGATGGTGAGGTATGAGTCAGTTAAAGAGTAGGAGGAAAGAAAAGAAGCTCAGCATGTAACGATGTCCCCCAGCAGCCTCGGCCTATAACAGCATAACTAAGGGTTGGTTCAGGTCTACCTGAGCCAGCCCTAACTATAGGCTTTATCAAGAAGGAACGTTTTGAGTCTAATCTTAAAGCTAGAGAGGGTTTCTGCCCCTCCAACACAAACTGGATTAATTGATAAACTTGAGTAGAAGATTGCTGCCACTCCTCCTCCTCCTCCTCCTCCTCATCCTCCTTGGCCTGAATCTCTAGGAATATGATAATTAATATGACTGGGAGGAGTTGCTTCATTAATCCTAACATATTCTTCCTGTTGCAGCCAGGTCTCTGTGAGACAGAGTAAATCAATCTGATGATCAGTTATCAAGTCATTTACTAACAGAGATTTAGACCAGAGAGATCTCATATTTAATAGTCCGCTTTTAATAGTCAGATTTTTTTGATCCATTAATTTGGTAGAATCAATTTTTATTACATTTTTATTGATACATCTTTTGAAGGCAGTTCACTCGGTTTTGAAGGCAGTTCACTCGGTTTTGAAGGCAGTTCACTCGGTTTTGAAGGCGGTCCGCTCAGTTGTAGCCACTGAGCTGCAGCCACTGGAATCCAGTGTGTGGTTTTACGGTAGCTGCTGGTGATTTCCTTCTTGTAGAGCTCCTCTGCTGTAAATAAACATAATTAAAAGGTCATGTGGTGTGTGATTATAGCAGTATAACTTCATGCTTGTACATCTGTGTCTAAATAAACAGAGACCTAATTTCCGAGCATGAAACATCCTCTTAGTACTACTATGACTGGAATGTCAACATTTACTTTTGCATATTGTCTCCTCAAGTCTCTGATCTGCTCTCCTTCCTCCTGCTATCTGACACAATGTTCCTGCTAACGTCTCATACATGAACATACAGACACCATCAGGAACTCCCTCTGACAAATACTGTCACACTTACATGTTTTTATGAACTTGATCGGAGGAGAGCACCTGTTGCATTACAATGATTCTGTCAGGATCCCTGTCTGACCCTGTGTGTTGTGACCTTTGTTTCCCCAGACCTCCTTTCCTCATGTGTCCTGTCATTCCCTGGTGTATTTGTTGTGTTTGGCCATGTGCTTGTGTTTTGCTGTGTCCTCCTCTGCTGGCCTCCAGTCACCTCCCTTGGCCACGCCCCTCATCAGTCTGAGCAGCTGCCACCAATCCATCTGATCACCACCTGCAGGTTGCTCATTTCACTGATCACCTCCCGAGACTATATCAACCCTGGTCCTGCAGTCATTAGTCCATACTCTCAGCTACATCGCCTCACCAACAACCAGCTAGTGCTACCATCCGTTCCTGTTCTGGCTACCTGTCATGGACTACCACACACTCATCCTGCCTGCTACCCTGTGTCGCAAGTATCCAGTCTGCTGCCCTCTTGTGTCGGACCTCGGGAGAACACACAATTCACGCCCGCCTGCCTGCCGTGTTTACGGCTCCCACCTGATCGCCTGGACCAAAGCTGAGTGTGTGGTGGCACTAGCTGGCTCCGCCCCCTCTGGTAAGAAGTGGGTGGAGTTTCCCTCCCAACTCGGGAAGAGGAAAGCGAGCGGGGAAAAGACATTAGGCACCTGTAAAAATAAAGACTTTTCGGTACTTTTACTCGAGTCTGCGTTTGGGCCCGTTCCAGCCACACCACGTGATGGATTCAATTGAATGACTGAACTTCAGTTGTCAACATCTATCTAACCAGTACCATAAAATGAAGTGCAGGAGGGGAGGCTGTATGGCCCTAAAATAATTGAGTATTTCTATCATAATGTTTTCGACAAAATTCTGAATAATATTTTATTAATTTGAAGAACATACAATTGCAACAGAAGTATTATTGTTTTATGTCAGCATAAACATTACACTTCACCTTCAAATATTCAGTATAGATCATAAGACTGCTGTTTGTTGTACAATGCTGACATCGCTCCTCTTTAGGAACTGTTTAAAATACAAAAAGTATATAAAGTATTGAAACTAAAAAGAAAGACCTCTAACTCTGCAGCTCTACCCTATTCTGGCCCTCTACGGAGCATCAAATTACAATGTCAGTCATCTCGGGGCACTTTAGAAAGGACAGTACCTTATCAAAGAGAAACCTCCATAAAGTCATGACCAATCATCAACCATCAGTGACGTCATCATCCATCAGTGATGTCATCATCCATCAGTGATGTCATCGTTGGTTTGTGAACGTTATGAATCCTCCAGTTCAGATTCTGTCCGTCACCATCTTTGTTAGTTCGGAGCAGTTTGGAGCAGGAAGTGACCATATTTGGACGAGCTGGGGGAGGAGCCAGCGGTGGATCTGACCGATCTGATCGGAAACCTGACGATACTACGTCCCGCCCACCGATAGCTGTAACCTGACTGCACCACAGGCCTGTCAATCAAACAGACACGCCCCCAAAAACAGGTCTTCTTGAATCTTCTTTTCTAATGAATGAGGGATTATTTTCAGATGGACCTCCAGAAAACTAATAAGAAGGAGTGACTTTAGCTAACAACACCGAGATAACTGATGGACACATTTTATTCACTTTGGATTTGATGAGAGAAGTTGAATGGGAGTCTATGTGTCAGGATCCCTGTCTGACCCTGGTGTGTCGCCCTCTGTTTGGTCCCGTCGCTTCCTCATGTGTGTGCTGTCAGTCCCCTTTCTGGTTGTTATTGTGCTCCCATGTGTCCTGTGTCCTCCTCTCCCCGCCTCCTGTCACCTCCCATGGCCACGCCCCTCACCAGTCAGAGCAGCTGCCACCACTCTCCCCAATCACCACCTGCAGGTGGCTCATTCCCTTAATCACCTCCCTGGACTGTATCTGCCCTGCTCCTGCAGTCATGAGGCGTCGGTCCATACTGCTAGTGACTGCCAGTGAGAGGTTGTCTCTGCCAGGCTCCCACAATCTGTCACCAGTCTCTGCTCCCGCTCCCGCTCTCATTCTGCCACTAGTCAGTGCTCCCAATCTCGGCTGATCTCCGAAGCTAAGCAGGATCGGGCCCACTTGGATGGGAGACCGCCTGGGAATACCAGAGTTTATCAGCCAGTGCTACCTGTCAGAGCTGCCCGGTCACTCCAGTACCCAGTCTATTGCTGCTCGCTGTGGAGGATCTCGGGATTCCCCGCTGCGTTCAGCCTGCCTGTCTGTCTATCTGACTGCTGCCGTGTCTCCGGCTCTCTCCCTCAGCGCAGCATCGCCCGCGGTGACAGTCGGTGGAGTTTCCCTCCCGACTCTGGAGTAGTTGAGCAGACTCTAAGTACCTCACCTTGTATGAAAAATAAAGACATTTTTGAACTTATTGTGCCTGTTACCCGAATCTGTGGGACTGTGTTTGGGTCCGTTTCCACTTCACCTCATAACAGAATGGACCGACCAGTTATGGACCCAGCGGCCACAGACTCGGGTCTCCAGATTATCGCCAGGTACAATTCTTGGGCCAGTGAGGCCCACCGGAGCTCACCCGTTCTCCAGCTGTGTGGACGAAGAGGTTCCACGTCGGGCCACTATCTTCCAGCCAGATCAACGTCTCCGTCCCCCCTGTTCCTGTCACTGGACGGGTCTCCGACACCGGACCACCAGTCTCCGGCCGGGTCGAAAACGTCGTCCCTCCAGTTCCTGTCTCTGAACGGGTCGCCGACACCGGGCCACTGGCGCTCAGCCGGGTTGACGACGACGCCCCTCCGTTTACTGTCACTGGACGGGTCGCCAACACCCCGCCTCCAGCTCCTGCTTCCAGCTGGGTCGACGCCCCGCCTCAAGCTTCTGCTTCCGGCTGGGTCGACGCCCCGCCTCCAGCTCGGGGTCTGGAGCAATTCAGTCTTCGCCGCCGATGGTCTCCAGCTGTGTGGACGAAGAGGTTCCTCAAGTCCATCCTGCCCCGTGGCTGTCCTCCACCCACCGAGGTTCCCCTACTCGGGTCTTGTGTTGTTGTGGTCCTCCGTCCCTCCTCCGGTCCCCCTCCTCCCACCCGGTCCGGCCCAGTCTGGTCGCAGAGAGGCTCCCTTTGCGGGGTGGGGGGGGGGGATACTGTCAGGATCCCTGTCTGACCCCGGTGTGTCACCCTCTGTTTGGTCCCATCGCTTCCTCATGTGTGTGCTGTCAGTCCCCTTTCTGGTTGTTATTGTGCTCCCATGTGTCATGTGTCCTCCTCTCCCCGCCTCCTGTCACCTCCCATGGCCACGCCCCTCACCAGTCAGAGCAGCTGCCACCACTCTCCCCAATCACCACCTGCAGGTGGCTCATTCCCTTAATCACCTCCCTGGACTGTATCTGCCCTGCTCCTGCAGTCATGAGGCGTCAGTCCATACTGCGAGTGACTGCCAGTGAGAGGTTGTCTCTGCCAGGCTCCCACAATCATTCGCCAGTCTGTCCTTCTGTCAGCTCCTGCTCCTGCCTGCCTACCTGTTCTCATTCTGTTAGTAGTCTGTGCTATCAGTCAGTGCTCCCAATCTCGGCTGATCTCTGAAGCTAAGCAGGGTCAGGCCTGGTTAGTACTTGGATGGGAGACCATTTGGGAATACCAGAGCTGCCCGGTCACTCCAGTACCCTGTCTGTTGCCGCATGCTGTGGAGGGTCTCGGGATTCCTCCAGTGGAGCCACGCCCCCGCTGTGTTCAGCCTGCCCGCTGCAGTGTCTCCCTGGTGAGAGTCGGTGGATTTTCCCTCCCAACTCGGGAGTAGTTGAGCAGACTCTAAGTACCTCACCTTGTATGAAAAATAAAGACATTTTTGAACTTATTGTGCCTGTTACCCGAGTCTGTGTGCCTGCTTTTGGGTCCGTTTCCACCTCACCTCATAACACTATGGAGCCGGAGGCTTTTTGGAGCCGACCTCTAGTGGCACTCGCTGGTATTGCAGCTGAAGACACTTCTGGATCAGAATAATTTTTCAGACCTAGAAGCTACGAACACTTTTATATCCAGTCTGTGGTCATGAAGCAGCAGTTAAGAGTTCTAAGTTAACCAGCTTCTGATTGGGGGCTAAATGATCTTTTGATATTAGTGCTTTAGATACCAACACATACATAATGTTTTCTTTTCTTTTGTTACTCAGAGAACATTTTACATTTTTTTAAATAACAAACTTTTGCTTATTTTGAGATTGAACCCTCCACAGTGTTTCTCAGAGTCTATCTGACCAGTTTTATAACTGTTGGTCTCAAACATCCATGTGACATTCAGTTTAGTTCGCTGCTACACGCTGCCACATGTAAACAGCAGGAGTCGGTTGTTGTGAGTGCAGCGTGGTCAGAGCAGCAGAACTCTGCCGGGTCCAACTCATTATGATCTCTCCAAATATTTACCCACGTGTCACCTCAGGCACTCACTGGGAAAGGAGGGAAAAAACAAAAGTGGCAAAACACAAAGCAGCAGCATGCCTCTTTGTGTTGCCATGGGCTCCTGTGGGAGGGTTAGGGGGGCTATGTGTGTGTGGGCATGCCTTGATGTAGACTGAGAGAATATCTGAATTTACACATGCAGCAGTTTGTGGTTGGTTGGTAGAAAAGAAAAAAAAGACTGACTGGCCACATCAGAGCGCTGTGAGTCTGTTAACGTGTACCAAAGAGAAATCAGTCAACACAGATCAATACAAGAAATATAATCATGCTGTTGACTGAAACATCGTTCAGGGGATCAGATGATAACTGCCTTCAACATGCTGAGATCATCTTCTCTCTGATCCAGGTTCATTGTGCTGCATCTTTATTGACCGGTACAGTGGATGATGTTTGGACCAGGTGAGCACTGATACCTTAATGTGTTGTGATGAAGAAATCAGACCAGGAAACACTTCCATGCAAACAGAGATCATGTTGATCACAGTAAACTGTCTGGAGCTGCGTTGAGAGTTTATTGTGGTTTTTCTTGTTGCACAGCAGACACGTTTGGAGAAGGTTACATAACTACAGGCCCTCCTTCTCCTCCTTCATCACATTTCCATAGTTGTTGCATATTTGCATAGTATTTGCATTCAGCTCCTCCATTGGCTCCAGCAGCATGCTGCGGTTGTGCAGGGGGAAGCCCACTGGCTGTTACTGATTACACCACCAGGAAGCAACAACAGCAGCTGGCTAGCAGCTACAGGAGGGAAACTGCAGCAGGGAGGGTTTCAGCAGAGAGCTGGACTGAAGGGAGCAGCTGAAGTCACTGAAGCTGAAGTCCTTCCTCTTGCTCTGTCCAGGTCAGCCATGTCGGAGAGGAACTAGTTACATTCAATTAAATTACAAAATAATTCATCAAATGTTGGTGATTACTGAGAAGTTACATCTGATTATATACCTTTCAGTAAAAAACTTTTATGAAGAATTTAATATTCATTGTTTTGTCTCTCATCTTTCCCCCGGCATGTTCTGTCTCTGTCTGGACGGACTGAGATCAAACTCTTGTTTCTGATTGGCTCTCTTGTTTCAATTTGCTCCGCCTCTCACCTGCCAACTAAAATACCTGCTCTGACATTGCTCTAAACAATCCCACCAAGGTGGTTGTTCATGTTGTCAGATCAGATGAAAACATATTTAAGGAAACTCATTCAGGAAAAAGAATGAAGCCTGTGAAGAGTTGATGGTTCCTCCTGAATGTAGACCTGGTCCAGGTCATCACAACAGTTCCCTTCACTGCAGGCAGCTCTGCTCTACATACTGTGATTTATACTTTAAAATCAAACATGTCAATCTTAATTCCTGTTGTATCAAAGGACTTTTATTGAAGGTATGACACTAATCAGGGTTATTAAAACTCTCTGAACCTGCAGTTACAGTCTCTGTCTGTATTTCATTTGATACCAGCAGGATTTCACTGAACTGTTCCAAACTGGACTCAAACAGAAATAATTCTGTTTATCAGATAATATGTTTAACGTATTTCTAATCATAAATAAACTCCTTCAAAGCTGCACGGATCACACTGACAGCAGTGCTGCTGATGTCGGAGCTCTGACATGTCAGGATAAATGGTTCTGCAACAGCTTCCTGGATGTGACCCGATCCAGTCAAAGAGCAGGTTCCACACGTTAGCCGCACCAACCTGCTGACCCACACTGTCAGCAGATAAACACACTGCAACACAATGAAACCATACATGGTGTAACATATGCATCTCTATGTGTGCACGATCTGATAAGGTAGCATTCATGTCTCATCGGGCCATGCTTGTTCTGTCTGTGTGGGAAAATTGAAAGGAATGTGCTCTCCCTTCCCAGAAAGCTTTCTCTCACCAGCACAGAGAGGCAACCTGCTCCATTCATGCCCATACAGGCACATCAGAGGGCTCGGCCCACTAAACTCTAACTGCGGCATGTGGGAAAGGTTACTGTTAAAAGCTGCCGGGGCAAACGTGGTGTCAGTCAAAACAGGTTCGGGACCATTTTGGATGAGAAAGACAGGACAGATTTACAAGGTGATTTCTCAAACAAAAACACTTTTAACAGTGTGATAAGGCACTCCTGAAAGTCCTAAGAGCTCTGACTACATTGCTCACTGTCAGCACAGGAATGCCTTTAACACAAATTACTGTATGCACAGATTATAGGCAAGAACTGTCATCACCTTCAGACCTGTCTTCTACCTTTTCTAACTCTGAATGGCCATGCAGTCATGTAGTAACCCTGATAATACAATATAAACTTTAGTCTTCTTATTCTGTCTATGAAGCACTCTCATCCTGTATACTTGGGAGTCTATGTGTTTGTTCTTCATGGAGAACCAAGGCTGGAATCAACCAGGTTGCAGAACTTTAGCTAAATAGCATCCACTCTGGCCACAAGAGGGAATAACAGGCTGATGGCTAATAGTCAGCACTTATACAGCTGTGTGTCATCTCAGCAGTGTCTAAGTGCTTCACAGTCTGCCTCCTGTTCACCCTCTCACACACACACCAACAGCAGAGCTGGCATAAGGTGCTCACCTCAAGACCCTTTGGACAGGAGGAACCAGGGATCCAACTGTCACATGAAATGTAGTGTATAAATGTCAAAGTGAACAAAGAACACTCATCAATACAGTGAAATCATGAGCTGTAACCATGTTGAGGAGTGAACAAAAGTAAATTAGTCACACGTATAACTCACGATGCAACTTATTTATTAACAACACTGAGCAAGAGCAACATGCTCCAAACGTCGCTGATGTTGTGTTGATAAATAAACTGATGTTGTGGTGTGGTCAGACCCCGGTGAGATGTCTGACGTCACGGTGAGCGTATTGCATCACTTCCTGTCTACAAACATTGTGACTAGTGTTACTTCTCTGTTATTTCAGCTTATCTTCCTGAATTCTACGTATCTAAATCTCTCCACTTCTTCTCATCTCAAGTTAAAACTCACGTTTGCTCTTCTTGAACAATTCTACTGTTAAATCTAAGGAGGAGGAGGAGGAGTGTAGTTAGGGCTCTGGAGGCCAGGGTCACCGAGGAGGAGGAGGAGGAGGAGGAGTGTAGTTAGGGCTCTGGAGGGTCATAGAATTAGAATCACTGCTGTGCACCATGCTACACAACCAGATAGCAGTAGGAGCTCCTCAGGGAGGGGGGTGGGGGGAGGGGGTGTACAGCTGTCCAGGATACAGGTTTAGTTAGCCGGTCCCCCGCAGCACCCGAACAGCCGGGCGGCCGGGGGACAGTACGAAGGAGACATCGTCCCAAGAAGAAGCCCACGGTTCACCACCGACCTTCACGTCTCCAACTGATGTTCCACATTCTGTGAAACACCTGCTGAGAAACCAACTCTGGTTATTGGAGACTCTATTTAACATGAAGTTAGTGAAACCAGGGGACAGAGACAGATGTCTTCCCGGGCCCAGAGTCAGATGTCTTCCAGGGGACAGAGTCAGATGTCTTCCCGGGGACAGAGCCGGCGACATTGAATCAAACCTGAAACTGCTGACTAAGGCGAATCATAAATCCAGTCAGATTGTTATTAACGTCGGCAGTAACGACACCCGGTTACACCAATCGGAGGTCACTAAAGTTAACGTGGAATCTGTGTGAAACTTTTCAAAAACAATGTGGGACTCCGTAGTTTTCTCTGGACTCCTTCCTAACCGGACCAGTGATGATATGTTTAGCCGTACGTCTTCACCGCTGGTTGTCGAGGTGATGTCCCGCTAACAACGTGGGCTTCATTAACAACTGGAATACTTTCTGGGGGAAACCTGGTCTGATCCGGAGAGACAGCATCCATCCTACTTTGGATGGTGCAGCTCTTCTTTCTAGAAACATGGCCGTGTCTCTTAACAGCCCTAAAACCTGACATCCAGGGTTGAAGTCAGGACGCAGAGCTGCAGTCTTACAGCTCCTCTGCAGCTTCTTTAGAGCTGTCACTCACCCAAAACCTTCAACATCCTGTAGAGGTTGTGTCTGTACCCAGACCACCGATATTTAAAAAACTCAACAAAAGATCTATCAATAAAAATGGAATAAAAATGGATCCTACCAAATTAATGGATCAAATAAATCTGACAATTAAAAGCGGATTATTAAATATGAGATCTCTCTGGTCTAAATCTCTGTTAGTAAATGACTTGATAACTGATCATCAGATTGATTTACTCTGTCTCACAGAGACCTGGCTGCAACAGGAAGAATATGTTAGGATTAATGAAGCAACTCCTCCCAGTCATATTCATTATCATATTCCTAGAGATTCAGGCCGAGGAGGAGGGGGAGGAGGAGGAGTGGCAGCAATCTTCCACTCAAGTTTATCAATTAATCCAGTTTGTGTTGGAGGGGCAGAAACCCTCTCTAGCTTTAAGATTAGACTCAAAACGTTCCTTCTTGATAAAGCCTATAGTTAGGGCTGGCTCAGGTAGACCTGAACCAACCCTTAGTTATGCTGTTATAGGCCGAGGCTGCTGGAGGACCTCGTTACATGCTGAGCTTCTTTTCTTTCCTCCTACTCTTTAACTGACTCATACCTCACCATCTTCTTCTCTCCCATAGTTTCTTCTTATTATCTGCTGTCTCCATTCAGTTCCTTCACTCGTGTAGTTTCTGTTCTTTCTTTTCCAGATGTCCCGTCATGGAGCTGCATGTCTCTGCTCTGTGATTGTTGTCTCCACCAACAGTTCTTCTCTTCTATCTCTATGCTGTCCTTTTCTCTCTCTGCTCTCCTCTCACCCTAACCGGTCGAGGCAGATGCTCCGCCCACCTCTGATCCTGGTTCTGTTAACAGATGCTCCGCCCACCTCTGATCCTGGTTCTGTTAACAGATGTTCTCCACCTCTGATCCTGGTTCTGTCGGAGGTTTCTTCCTGTTAAAGGGAGCTTTTCTTCCCTCTGTTGGAGGTTTTTCTCCTTTTAAAGAGGATTTTTTTTTTCTTTCCTAGCTTGTGGGAATTGTTAAATTGTTGGTTTCTCTGTATAATATTGTAAAGTCTTGCTGTAAAGACTTTGATTTTTTTTTCAGTGCTATGAAATAACCTATGTTGTGATTTGGTGCTATATAAATAAAATTGAATTGAATTAATAAATAAACAGATGTTTTTAATAAATTAACTGATGTTGTTAATAAATAAACAGATGTCGTGGTGTTAATAAATAAACAGATGCTGTTAATAAATGAACAGATGTTATGCGTTATTAAATAAACTGTTGTTGTGGTGTTAATGAATAAACTAATGTTGTGGTGCTAATAGATAAACTGATGTTATTAATAAATAAACTAATGTCGTGGTATTAATACATAAACAGATGTGTGTTAATAAATAAACTTGTGGTGTTAATAAATGACCTGGTGTTGTTTATAAATAAACTGATGTTGTGGTGTTAATAAATAAACTGATGTTGTAGTGTTAATAAATAAACCGATATTGTATTGTTAATGGAACAGCTGGACTACATAGGTTGGTAAAGGGAAAGGGAATAACCACTACGGAGAAATTCTTACATAAACACCCTAAAAACCGGCGATGTTCATGCCTGGTGGTGGGGACTGGGTACGCCAACACAGCCTCAACTTTCGCCTCCACTGGGCGGACCTTCCCATGGCCAGTCTGTTTCCCCAGGTAGGTAACTGTTGCTTTACCAAACTCACACTTAGCAAGGTTCAGGGTCAACGACGCCTCAGCAAGGCGCTGGAACACCAGTCCAAGACCTGCAATGTGGTCTGCCCAGTCATCCGAATACACCACCACATCATCAAGGTACACATTACAGTGGGGCACATCCCCTAGCACCAATTGCATCAGCCGCTGGAAAGTGGCAGGCGCGTTTCTCATGCCAAACGACATACAAATGCAGAGATGTCAGATGCTCTAGATGTTAAAGGAACCTGCCAGTACCCTTTAAGCAGATCTAGCTTGGTGATATACACCGAAGGACCAATGCTGTCAATACAGTCGTTCATTTGAGGTAGTGGGAACGAGTCTGGTACAGTTACTGCATTAACTTTCCAGAAATCTGTGCAGAAACGAGGTGTACCGTCAGATTTAGGAGTCAGCAAACACGGAGCGCTCCAGGGGCTGCAACGAGGCTTGGTTAAACCATTTTCAAGAAGGTCGTTCACCTCTTTCTTGAACTTCTCCCTCTTCGCTATAGGACAACGATAGGCATGCTGCTTTATTGGTGCAGCACTGCCAACATCAATGTCATGCTGCAACACACTAATACACGTCAGTCAGTCTTGGGAGAAGCTCCAGACAACAACTTTTCTTTGAACACTTTTAACGGGCCACGCATTTCGTGACCAAACACCAGCTCAGAAGGGCTAAACCCAAGGGATTCTTGCTTTGCATCCCAAATAGCAAAGAGAACATAAGGCACACCCTCATCCCAGTCTTTCCCGGTGTCATAACAGTACTTCCTTAGCATGGACTTCAGAGTTCAAGCGCACCTTGTGACTCTGGATGGTAAGCGCTAGACACAGAGTGGGAAACACCCAAGGATTGCAATGCCTGCTTAAAGGCCTGAGATCAAATTTGTTCCCTGATCAGTCTGAACAACATTTGGTAGTCCAAAGGTGGTAAAGAACTGAATCAGTGCCTTAGTGATGGCCGGCGCAGTGATTTTTTGCAAGGGGATGGCCTCAGGAAAACACACATCACTGTAAGCAAAAACTGGTTATTAGTCTTGGTTCTAGGCAACGAACCAACACAGTCAATAATTACATGTTCAAAAGGTTCACCAACAGCAGGGACAGGGTGCAAGGGGGCTGGAGGCACTATTTGGTTCGGTTTTCCCACTACTTGGCATGTGCTGCAAGTTTTACAGAAACATCACATCAGCTTTCATTCCTGGCCAGAAGAAATGCTTCAGGACCCGATCGTATGTCTTTGTGACACCTAAATGACCAGACCAGTGACATTCATGCGCTAATGCTAGCACTAGCTGCCGACAACCAACAGGAATAACTATCTGGTAGACAGTGTCCCAGTCCTCACCTTTTTCAACTGCTGCCTTACCTGGCTGTGCCATCCACATGCGCATCAACACACCCTTTTCAATAAGAAAAGACTGCTTCTTAGTGTACTCACTAGTGCTTTCACTAACTGCGGCAAAACACTTTGCTAAGGACGGATCACCTTGCCGAGCACTGATGAGCGCCTCGCAGGTCAGTGGCAGTGACACTGCAGGATCAGCACCGGACTCCGTTACCCCCTTAGGGTCCTTTGAGGTGCCGTCCACCGATCAACTAACAAGGGGAAACCTGTCCTCAGACAAAACAGACGCAAACAGGGAATCAGATAAGTCAACATCCTGAGCCTCTTTCCGGGCTTGGTCTCTAGTCAGCACGCTAACCTTGAACAAATCTGGGTAGCTTTGAGAGGTGCAGGAACGAAACCCATTTCAATACCCCTCACCACTGCACTCACATCACAGGCAGACTTGGCACTAAAGGGCAGAACACTGGAAAGGATAAAGGACTGTGACCCACCAGTATCGCATAGCACCATCACTGGGTGCTGGTCCTCTGCCTCTCCTGTGAGGGACACAAATCCTTCATGGATGAACGGTTTAAAACAGGAATCGGGCACCTTTGGAACTGCGACCTGGCCAACGGGAGTCACCGTTTTCACTAGTCCCACCCCCTTTGATTGCTGCCTGGCAGCTGTCCCCTCCTGCTTCCGTCTCCAGGCTGCACAGTCTGCAATCAAGTGACCGGCATCATGACAAAAAAAACACAGTTTCTCAGCCTTAAGACCAGACTGAGAAACATTTGCGCGCGACACACAGGTGCCACCAGGTCTCTGGTAAGAGTCACCACGAGGAGAATCTCGTTTCAGAAAGACGTTTCTGTGCATGAGAACAACTCATCCGCCAGAGTAGCAGCCTGCTGCAGGGTGGTCACTTTCTGCTCATTTAAATAAATGATAGTACGCTCTGGCACACAATTTTTAAATTCTTCCATCATCATAAGCTCACACACAGAGGATAGATTTTCAGCCTTACACCAACGATCAAAAATAATCTTTTTATCTCTTGCAAAGTCAACGTAAGTGTGGTTGTACGACTTCTTAAGATTTCGGAACCGCTGTCTGTAAGCCTGCAGCACCAACTCATACACTCTCAGAATGGCACCTTTAACCTTCTCGTAGTCAAGGCTATCTTCCACAGAGAGTGAAGAGCATGCTTCCTGAACTTTACCTACCAACTTACATTGTAGTAAGATGGTCCACACATTTTCTGGCCAATGCAAAGCAGCAGCAACGCGCTCAAAAGCACCGCAATACAATTCAAATTAATTTTCAAAAAACACAGGGACCAAAGAAATATGCCTGCTCACATCAAATGCAGCAGTAGAACTCGACGTTACCGGTGTATTTGCTGAGGTGCGAACAGAACCCACATGCAGTTCTAACTCGTGCATCTTATAAGCGGTCTTTGTCTCCAACTTCCGCAACTCCAACTCCCTCGGAAGCCGAAACTCCCACTCCCACTCCCGCTCTTCCTTTTCTAATTGAAGATGAGCAAGGCGCACCTTTAGTCGAGCATCAAATCTAGAACCCGGAGATGACTCTACAGAAAAAAGCTCAAACTGGGGCATTGTGCGCAGCTTTGTTCCCGTCCCACTGCTCTGCACAAGCGGAGTGGAACTCTCAGGCTGCTGTTCGGCCGACTCCCCCACCGGAGGATCAGAGCCCTCGTCGCCTGGAGATAGCGAGAACTATAGCGCTGCTACAGCCGCGGCCCCTAAACCAGGACACCGTACCGATACCGGCAAGCTAAGGACCCTCTTACTGCATAATCCACTAAGAAGAACAGCTTTAAGTTCCCCTTTAGAAAGTGAACTTGACACAGGGACACTATAATACATTGCCATATCCCTCAACTCACTCTTCTTACACTTCTCGAACCGAGTGAGAGAAGGATTAGCCACAAACTCCACCATATCAAAGGCTGCCATACTGACCGAGTGAGAAAAAACCCAATTCACAGCAATGTCAGCTCACTGCCAACAACGGTGCTGACGCTACACAGGTATCACTGCCACCCCGTCCCTCTAGCTGCCTAACCGAAGACTAACTAAACTCCCCGCTAGTCTTCAGGTGTTACTTGTGGTGGGTACTTATGCACTGAAACCCGCAGGCCCAGTAAAGCAACCATGAACTGGCGACCCACCTGCAGCCTCGGACGTGCCCCCGAGACAACTGCTCCAACCACTTTCGCACCACACTATCAATGCCCCCCCAATGAACTCCAAAGGGAATTCGTTCTTACCTACCAGGGACGAGGCCACCGTAACCATGCGCCACAAAAATATATCGGCAGCAGAGTCAACTTTACTACACAAACCTGATCCATCAAGTTAGGACGAGCCCCCAATTGTTACGTTCCCCGAATGATGTCTAGGGGAGGTGGGAAGTAACAATATAAATAAACTAAGAAAAAATTATCACGGGCAACAAATGAATGAATGAAAGGGATTTATTAACAATACATCAAACAACCATATAAGGCACAAACTTAAAACTACTTTCCCAAAAGGGGAAAAGCGACACTACAGCAATGCTCAATCTACCACAATACACAAGCTAGCTAACTTGTCACCGACCAACGCACTAGCACACAAAACACCTACACACACTGCAGCCACGTTCAATCAGGGGTTTAAGCTGGTAGCTGTAGGCAGGATCATGGAGTCACCTGTAGGGAAACTGGGAGGGAGAAAGAGAGAGGGAGAGCGCATAGGATACCCACATGTAACACAGATGTTGCAGTGTTAATAAATAAACAGATTTTGTGGTGTTGATAAATAAACAGATGTTGTGGTTTTAATAAATAAACTGATGTTGTTGTGTTAATAAATAAACTAGTGTTGTGGTGTTAATACATAACCTGATGTTGCGGTGTTGATAAATAAAGTGATGTTGTGTTGTTAATAAATAAATAATAGTTCACTGGCTAGGACCCCGCCTCGGCTGGGGGCGAACCTTCATTGATTGGGGGAGATTAAGCCAGGGTGAGAGTTTCGCGGTTTGGGGGAAGGCTTAGTCGAGGATCCACTGCGGCTCCCGGGTCTTGCAGATCCCCAAAAGAAACCATCCTCAGACTGCAAGGCTGCCTGCCCTTTGCGCAGGTCGTCGAAGCTGTGGCGGGTGTAAAGTTGGTAGGCTTGGGCACACCAGCGGCCCATGACCTTGATGAGGTGGTCTGGGACTCCTCTGCTTGACACGGTGGTGGCTGCCCCTATGCGAAAGGAGTGGCCGGAGAAGAAGTCAGGATTAATCCCCGAGGTGATTAGAACTGCTCTGAAGTTTAAAAGGAACCAGGCTTAGTCGAGGATCCACTGCGGCTCCCGGGCCTTGCAGATCCCCAAAAGAAGCCATCCTGAGAGCAAGGCTGCCTGCCCTTTGCGCAGGTCGTGGAAGCTGTGGTGGGTGGTTGGCGAGAGACGGCGAGGAGTCGGTGTAGGTGTTTGGCGCTGAAGGCCTTTAATAAGTAAAGATGACTGGGTGAGCGTTGCAGGAGAGCAGGGGGAGCTGGTGAGTAATTTTGCGAAAAGTCGATGCCGCTAAGGTAAACCTTAATGGTGGGTTGATGTGGATGTGGGTAGTCATGGTTTTGTTGGATTATTAGGGCATGCTGAGCAGGAATGGCCGCCACCGCAGAAGGAGCAGGTATGGAGGTACCTGCACTGAAGCATGTTGCATCTGGCCTCGTTAAAATTATTACATATCGTTTTACCCCCTTGGAGCAATATTGGACGGCCTTTCCTATCCAAGCCCTGGGGCAGGGGCATGCTGATGCTGGGCGCTGTGAATTTGGGAGTTAGGTATTCGGAAGGAGCGGTAGTTGGCGGGTGAGGTTGGCTTTGGGGACGTGGTTGGATGGGGATGGTGCATGCAGAGGCGGGATGGGAAGGAGCGCCGCATGATTTGCAGGGTAGGGCTGGACGGGCGGCAAAAATGCGGCAGTAGAGTTCCTGGTTGAACTGGAGGAGACGGGCTGCGGCTTCTGAAGCGAATTGGATGTGGTATTGGTAAAAGCCTTCTCCACCAAAGCGGAGGGCTAGGTCGAGGATTATGAGAAGGTAGTTATCTAACTCTGACCGCCTGCCTGGGAAGGGAGTGCAGAGGACATCTCTATACAGGGAGAAGGCGTACGCGAACTCGAGCGGGGTGAGCTCTTTGGAGCGAGCTGGCGCTGAGGTACGCATGATAATGAGGCTCTCGTGGCTATCGATCACCCTGGGTTCAGCGTGTTGGTGGAGGGAAGGGAGGATGAGTTGTGCCAAGTCGACGTATTTACCTGAGATTATCTGCTGGCGAAGGTTCGCGGAGACGGGAGAAGGTTTTTTGACAGGTATGTTGGGTGGAGGAATTGCTGACGCCAAGGAGAAGTGCTGGGTGTGTGGTTAGAGCGGGGGAAAGGGGGGAGGGGGGCTGGCATCTCGGTGCCGGTAGTGTGGCCGTTGGACTGCTGGGTTGGGGGAATGGGGAGGAAAAGAGGGGGCGGCGTGGAGCCGGAAAAGAGAGCATGTGATGGTTGGAGGGTAGGGAAAGAAGAAGTAGGGACTGGCATCCCAGTGCCAGGAATCTCCATGGTAGGAGGGTAAGCTATGGCCCTCGATGTGCTGGGGAAGGTCACTGGAGGTGCCTGAGGAAAGGGGGCAGAAGGGTTGTAAGTTGGCCACCCGGTGGTGGCAATGGGTGCTGTGGATGGATGAGAGAGGGGGAAAGAGGAAAGAAGACCTGGCAACCCGGTGCCAGGGTAGAGTGCAGAAAAAGGGGGGTGTTGAAGAACAGCAGTAGTATGGATGGATGGATCCAAGCCAGAAGGTGGGATGGAGTGCTGTGGAAATCGAAGAGAGAAAAGGAGATTCGGCATCCCGGTGCCCCTGTGCAAAGGTGAGTTTGCCTGGGGAGGTGGAGGGGGATGAGAGGTGGCGCGCTGCCGACCTGGCAACCTGGAACTCTGTGGGTGGGAGGGCGGGGCTTGGAGGTGCGTGGTGACGTCACTGTTGTTGACGTTACGCCGGTGAGTTTTGCGTGGAGGTGCGTCTGTGTTTTGTGGCTTCCGGAAAGTTGTGAGGAGTTGGAACAGCCTCGCTTTGTTGTCGGAGCGGTGGTGAGGTATCCCCTTCTCTTTTAGCGCTTTTAGCAGGCGTGCTACGGTCCAGTCGGAGATCTTGGCCGGAGTGTCTTCGACGGGGGACCTGGCTGGGCCGCGGGACCGGTGGCGGAGGCTTTGAGCGCGGCGCGCTGGGCCGGAGTTGTCGGAGGCTCGCTCCCGAGCGCTGGGCCTGGAGCGAGCGGAGGGAGAAAGAGGAGACTTACGTTGCCGTTGGCCACGTTTGGGGGTGGCAGGTCTCCCTCTGTTACTGGTGAATGAGCCACTGGAGGACGGCTGCGGATCGGAATCTTCGTACCGGAGAATTGAGCGGAGAGAGGGATTCTGGTGGGTGGATGCAGCTGGTCGGCTTGGTGGAGATCAGCGGGTTTGACTCCGATGTGCTGCCTGGGTGCTCCCGGTGGCGGTTGGCGGCGTCTCATGGGTATCCCCGGGGTTTTTGGAGAGGGCAGCTGTATGGGTGGCCTCTGAGGAGGCAAGAAAATCATCGTCGGACGGGCTGAGGAACAGTATATCCATTCTTGGGCCAAGGTAAGATTGTTTTTTTGGGGTTTTTTCTCTGCGTGGTGTCCAGTTCCGGATGCAGAAAACGTGAACAGGCCGAGGCTTAGAGTGGGTGGACATTTATCGGAGTGTGGCCGGAAGTGGGGGAGTGGTTGAGGCGTGGTCCTGAAATTCAGCTAAAACTTTATCTCCAAATAAACTGATGTTGTGGTTGTCATGAGGTGGTGTTTACCAGGACCAAAGTGCAGGCTCACAGACTTGGGTATCAGTTCCAAAATACAGTCTTTTATTTCCATAAATAAATAAACAAACCAAAAGGTGGCATTATCGTGTCCACTTGCTTCCAGTCGGGAGGGCAACTCCACCGACTGGTGACTCCGACAGGTAACTCCGCAGGAAGAACAGAAGCCGGAGGAACGGAAACGGGAACAGGACAGGACAGGACAGGACGGACGGACGGACGGACGGACGACCACCAGAGGAGTGCAGGGGCAGGGTACATATAGTCCAGGGAGGTGATCAGGGAGATGCAGCACACCTGCAGGTGGTAATCAGGGGTGAGTGGCAGCAGCTGCTGGGACTGGTGAGGGGAGTGGCCACGGGAGGTGAGAAGAGGAGGACCCAGAACAAGCAGACAGGGGACACAGGAGGAGAGGAGAGGAGGACATAGAACAAGCAGACAGGGGACTGAGGGGACACAGGAGGAGAGGTGATTGGGGGTAAAACGGAGGAAAACCGGACTCCTGACAGTGGTTTTTAATAAATAAACTGATGTTGTTAATGAATAAAGTGATGTTTTGCTGTTAATAAATAAACTGATGTTGTTGTGTTAATAAATAAATTGATGTTGTTAATAAATAAACTGACGTTTTGCTGTTAATAAATAAACTGATGTTGTGTTAATAAATAAATTGATGTGTTGTTAATAAATAAACCGATGTTGTTAATAAATAAACTGATGTTTTGCTGTTAATAAATAAACTGATGTTGTGATGTTAATAGATAAACTGGTGTTGTGGTTTTAATCCTTAACCTGATGTTGTGGTTTTAATCCTTAAACTGATGTTGTGGTGTTAATAAATAAACTGATGTTGTGGTTTTTAATAGATAAATTGATGTTGTTGAAAAATAAAGTGATATTTTTGTGTTCATAAATAAATTGATGGTGTGGTTTTTAATAAATAAAGTGATGTTGTTAATAAATAAAGTGATGTTTTTGTGTTAATACATAAATTTGTGTTGTGTTATTAAATAAATAAACCAATGTTAATAAATAAACTGATGTTGTGGTGTTAATAAATAAACTGATGTTAATAAATAAACTGATATTGTGGTTTTTAAATGATAAACTGATGTTGTGGTTTTTAATAAATAAAGTGATGTTGTTAATAGATAAAGTGATGTTTTTGTGTTAATACATAAACTTATGTTGTGTTTTTAATAAATAAACTGATGTTAATAAATAAACTGATGTTGTGGTGTTAATAAATAAACTAATATTGTGGTTTTTAAATGATAAACTGATGTTGTGGTTTTTAATAAATAAACTGATGTTAATAAATAAAGTTCTGTTGTTATGTTAATAAATAAAGTGATGTTATTAATAAATAAAGTGATGTTTTGCTGTTAATAAATGCATGGATGTTGTTGTGTTAATAAATAACTTGATGTTGTGTTGTTAATAAATAAACTGGTGTTGTGGTGTTAATAAATAAAGTGATGTTGTTAATAAATAAACCAATGGTGTTAATAAATAAACACATTTTGTGATGTTAATAAATAAAGTGATGTTGTTGTGTTAATAAATAAATTAATGTCGTGTTGTTAATAATGCTGTAGTCTATCCCAGCTGACTGTGGGTGAAGGTTGGTGCAACCACAGACTGGATATAAAACCACAGACTAGATATAAAACTACAGGCTGGATATAAAACTACAGACTGGATATAAAAGTACAGACTGGATGTAAAACACAGACTCGATATAAAACTACAGACTGGATATAAAAGAGTTCGTAGCTTCAGGTCTGTAAAATGGTTCTGATCCAGAAGTGTCTTCAGCTGCAATACCAGCGAGTGCCACTAGAGGTCGGCTCCAAAAAGCCTCCGGCTCCATAGACTCCCATTCAACTTCTCTCATCAAATCCAAAGTGAATAAAATGTGTCCATCAGTTATCTCGGTGTTGTTAGCTAAAGTCACTCCTTCTTATTAGTTTTCTGGAGGTCCATCTGAAAATAATCCCTCATTCATTAGAAAAGAAGATTCAAGAACACCTGTTTTTGGGGACGTGTCTGTTTGATTGACAGGCCTGTGGTGCAGTCAGGTTTCCAATCAGATCGGTCAGATCCACCGCTGGCTCCTCCCCCAGCTCATCCAAATATGGTCACTTCCTGCTCCAAACCGCTCCGAACTAGCAAAGATGGTGACGGACAGAATCTGAACTGGAGGATTCATAACGTTCACAAACCAACGATGACATCACTGATGGTTGATGACGTCACTGCTGGTCTTGGTTGGGTACAACCTTGACACATATCCTGTCCAGTCAATATGCCTTGTTTTCTCGACACGTTGGATGTGTAACGTTAGTGAGGAACTAAACTGATGAAACTCTGACAGCTGGACTGGACGAAACAGTGACTTACTGTCGCCTCCTAACGTACAAAGAGGTACTACAAGACGATACTTCACTTTTACATGTTGCCCCTTTAAACCATGAATAATCCATACTTCTACTAGTGAAACACAACTCACCATCAGTCCAGTCACTATGACAACATTCAACATGTCCGTAAGCTGTCCTCCCATGTCTGTCTTTGTCCTCCTGCAGCGATGCATTTCCACAGAAGCTCTGAAAGTCATTAAAACCTCCACAGACACACAACTGGCTTTCATTTAGTCATTATAGCCCCCATGAAGGCCCTGATTGTTGGAGGTAGCCTCAGCCAGGGAGACGGGAGCCTGGAGGGGGAGGGAGGGGAGAATGACAGAGGGACCACACATGTGTTGGTGGACAGGGGATCCCCCGCTGAATGAGGACCGACGGAGGACGGTGGGAATCAGCTACTGCTGGTTGCAGGACAGCGCTCAGTAAACTCATCCGGGAACTTTTTACCAAGTTTGTGAAAGCTTGAGTTTCTGTGTTGGATCTCATCCAGTGAAAGTTTCAGCCACATTTTTCAGACCTGGATTTAATCTAAAGCAGATTTCTGTGGATGAGTGGGTTTTCCTCGTAGAAGGAAGCTCCTCAGTGGTTCTAGTTGTAGTTTAGATGTTCACTTTGTGTTCCTGAAAGTTAGACTGGTGACGTATTGTCAGTTTCTCTGTCTCCCACCTGAAGGATCTGATATACAACAGACACGCAAAAAACATTTATATTTCAGAGTGAGCTGCTCCACAATATGAATACATTTGTATTAGATTACATATTTTATGTAGTTGTTGTATAATATATATTAGATGAGAGGGTGTGATTTAACTTCATTAATTAATTAAGCACCTCGGTTTGAGACGGTGCTTCATGGAGCTTCAGAGATGAGCACTCAGACCTGTTGGTGCTCAACTGCAGACGTCTTACTGGACCTGTCAGTCAGTCATCTCATCTCCTGTCAGTAAACTGAAGATGTCTGTGAGCCTCCTGTAGACCTGCTGATGGACAGCTGTTTCCTGGACAGATGGTCCTCTCCGGTCCTGTTGGAGGGCGTTGAAGATAGGAGTGTCTCCTTCTCCTCCCCCTGGCTCCACCCTGATAACAGCTATCAGGGGTAGAGGGGTCATGTGGGGCGGAGTTAGAGGAGGGTGGGCTCTGACAGCACTGCTCCTCCTCTATGAATGGACATATGTCAGGATGTGAAATGTCTCTTTCACCCAGACAACTGGACAGCTTGTCTCCCATTTAACTCAGGAGGTACCAACCATGGAGACATTTCAGTGTCCGATTCAGCTGATCGTTGGACAGGAGGAGTCGAACCCCCAACCCAGAGGAGACGGGAGTGGGGTGGGGGGAGACACATGTTTCAATGATGCTGAAAATAAAATTAATCTGTGTCACACATCTTGAAACACACATTACATACCGATTAGAGCTCCTGGAAGACTTTATATTTGATGTACGTTTACTGCTGATGAAGCTCTGAGTCTGAACCTGTTCCTTTAAAGTCTCTCTATCTCTCTGGGTTTCCTCTGTTTGGACAAAGTCAGATGACACATATTTGTGAATGAACGAGCGCTGACGGCATCCCAGTGTGTGTGTCTGTGTGTGTCCATTCATACATTCCTTCCTCCCACAGTAACCTGAGCCCTGGGAGGGGGTGGGGTGTGTGTGTGTGGTGGGGGGGGTCTCTTTGACTTCTTATGTTTAAGTTTATCAGCAGTATAGAAACACCAGAACGAATACATGTGTCATACAACATACATACACCACTACAACACTGAATTAACATGTTAACATTACGATGACATCATACATCTGTATTCTTGTCTGCTCACTTTATTATAGTCATTAAATTCTGCTCCAGCTTTATGTCCCGTCTTTCTTCCTTTTACAACTGAAACTCCAGCAACTGTCCTGGAGGTCAGGGGTCAGAGGTAAGGGGTGTTCAACCTGAGGTATGATGAATCCGAAGGCTCATTAAAACCACATAAAGGTAACTTTAAATCAGAGTTTGGTGTTTTACCTTCTCAATCTCATCAAACAGTGCATTTAAAGGGAAAGTGAGGTTTAAGGAAACCTGCCACCATGTTGCATGTTTCATATTGCATGTCTCGTGTTGTGTGTTTCGTGTTGCATGTTGAGCAGAGTTTGGTGCGTTTAGACTTTTTCTATCAGATTATTTTTGTTTCTAATTTAGTTTGAGTAGTTATATTTTGGAGATCCATGTCCACCACCCTCTTTAATGTCCAGAAGGCTCTTGAGAAAGGCAGGACAACACAGCCCCCCCCCCCTCCCACACACACACACACACACACACACACACACCGTGTCTGGTTGCAGCCCTCCCCCATCCTGTGACCCGCAGGCATTTAACCTCTGACCTGCAGGGCCAATATTAACTCTTGTGTGATTGTTCCAGGGCAGCAGACTTCCCCTGGCCCGGGCCCTGAGAACATTCCTGGGCTGCGTCGCTAGGAGAGCCTCGCTGTCACCCTGCTGACCTCCTCTATGGACAAAGTTACCCTTGATCTTCTATACACACACACACACACACACACAGGAGCCCTCCAGCCCACCATGCCCCAAAGCCTGGGGTCCTGGAGGGGCTGCTGGTCTGTCTCGGGCTGAAGGCCACCCAGTCCGCCTCCTCACTGCTGCTTTGTGTTCACTGCTGACACACAACACCTGAACTCACATGTTTACCTGCGGCCAGATATTTAGATAGATAGATAGATAGATAGATAGATAGATAGATAGATAGATAGATAGATAGATAGATAGATAGATAGATAGATAGATAGATAGATAGATAGATAGATAGATAGATAGATAGATAGATAGATAGATAGATAGATAGATAGATAGATAGATAGATAGATAGATAGATAGATAGATAGATACTTTATTAATCCCAGAAGGGGACATTCTTTCGCGACAGCAGCATTTATAGATACAGGAAATAAATAAAATAACAGTAACAAATATTAATTATAAAAATGCACAGTATATACAATAAAATAGAATAAAATAAAATAATTAAATTAAAACTAACTAAACAATACTGCAATTTTTTTTTTTTTTTTAAACAACCAAGAAAAACAGACAACGGTATTATTGTTGTGTGATGGATTTTGCCAGAGAGGAGTTATTGTACAGTTTTATTGCAGTGGACAGGAATGATCTCCCGTATCTGGAATGATCTCCAGTATCAGGAATGATCTCCTGTATCAGGAATGATCTCCAGTATCAGGAATGATCTCCTGTATCAGGAATGATCTCCCGTATCAGGAATGATCTCCAGTATCAGGAATGATCTCCTGTATCAGGAATGATCTCCAGTATCAGGAATGATCTCCTGAATGATCTCCTGTATCAGGAATGATCTCCAGTATCAGGAATGATCTCCTGTATCAGGAATGATCTCCAGTATCAGGAATGATCTCCCGTATCAGGAATGATCTCCAGTATCAGGAATGATCTCCTGTATCAGGAATGATCTCCAGTATCAGGAATGATCTCCCGTATCAGGAATGATCTCCAGTATCAGGAATGATCTCCCGTATCAGGAATGATCTCCAGTATCAGGAATGATCTCCAGTATCAGGAATGATCTCCCGTATCAGGAATGATCTCCAGTATCAGGAATGATCTCCAGTATCAGGAATGATCTCCTGTATCAGGAATGATCTCCAGTATCAGGAATGATCTCCCGTATCAGGAATGATCTCCAGTATCAGGAATGATCTCCTGTATCAGGAATGATCTCCAGTATCAGGAATGATCTCCTGTATCTGTCCTTGTGACAGCAGCTGGAGGAGTCTTTTGGAGAACGTCCTCCTTTGTCCCTGCAGCAGGTGGAGAGGGTGGACAGGATTATCCAATATGGACAATAGTTTGTTCAGCGTCCTCCTCTCCACCACCTTTTCCAGACTGTCCAGTTTGCAGCCGATGATGGAGCCGGCCTTCTTAACCAGTTTGTTAAGTCTGTTGGTGTCTCCGGCTCCAATGCTGCTCCCCCAGCAGACCACAGTGAAGTACAATGCACTGGCCACAACAGATGGTAGAACATCGCCAACATCTCGCTGCACACATTGAAGGATCGAAGTTTCCTCAAGAAAAAGAGTCGCTCATCCCCTTCTTGTAGACAGCGTTGATGTTGATCTTCCATTTCAGTCTGTTGTCATGGAGACACCAGGTGCTTGTCCTCCTCCACCTTGTCCACCTCCTCTCCCAGAACTCTCAGCGGTTGTGGAGCCGTCGTCTTCCTCCTGAAGTCGACCACCATCTCTCTGGTTTTGGCCACGTTCAGGAGCAGATGATTTCTACCAGCCCACTCCACAAAGTCCTCCTCTACTGCCCTGTACTCCTCCTCCTGTCCATCCCTTATACACCGTCCACTGACTCCTCCTCCCGTCCAGCCCTTGCAAATTCAGCTGTGGTCCAGGAAATGTGAGTGCAGCCATGTCTCGGTGAAACACATGATGCTGCGCTCCTGGTATTCCCACCGTGTCTTTACCAGCGCGCCGAGCTCATCCATCTTATTGGCCAACAACCTCACGTTCCCCATTAAAATCTCCGGTACCGATGGTTTATATTTCTTCCTCTTTGCCTTCAGCTTAGCTCCAGCTCTGCAACCCCGACGTCTTCTCTGAAGTTCATCCGGGATTTCAGGCCTCGCTCCGGGCAGCAGCAGTAGAGGTCTACTCAGCGCGATCAACTGATCACGAGAGTAAACAATGGCCCCGGTCCACTGTGCGTAGCTCTCCATTACAAAGAGGGAAAAAAGTAGAAGAAGAGCCACCAGAAAAGTTGAAAAGTTACGGTCCGTTGTCTGACCGTCACTTAACACACATGAAAGAAAAAAACCAACTCAGAAGAGAGAAGGAAGAAAGAAAAATACTGAAAACACACTCGAGGGGGGAGCTGCTGTAACAGGCTGCCACTAGCACGGCGCCATCTTTCTAATACCTGACAGGCAGACCACAGTTTGTCCATCTGGACAGTGTGCTGTCTGATACGGTGGTCAGTGGTACTGGAGCTCCTCAGGGAACTGTTCTGTCTCCTTCCTGTTCACCTTCTACACCACTGACTTCCAGAACAACTCAGAGTCAAGACATCTGCAGAAGTTCTCTGATGACTCTGCAGTGGACGGACGGGAGGAGGAGTCAGTGGACGGTGTATAAGGGATGGACGGGAGGAGGAGTCAGTGGACGGTGTATAAGGGATGGACGGGAGGAGGAGTCAGTGGACGGTGTATAAGGGATGGACGGGAGGAGGAGTCAGTGGACGGTGTATAAGGGATGGACGGGAGGAGGAGTCAGTGGACGGTGTATAAGGGATGGACGGGAGGAGGAGTCAGTGGTCGGTGTATCAGGGATGGACAGGAGGAGGAGTCAGTGGACGTTGTATAAGGGATGGACAGGAGGAGTACAGGGCAGTAGTGGAGGACTTTGTGGAGTGGGCTGGTAGAAATCACCTCCTTCTGAACGTGGCCAAGACCAGAGAGATGGTGGTCGACTTCAGGAGGAAGACGACGGCTCCACAACCGCTGAGAGTTCTGGAAGAGGAGGTGGACATGGTGGAGGAGGACAAGCACCTGGTGTCTCCATGACAACAGACTGAACTGGAAGACCAATATCAACGCTGTCTACAAGAAGGTGATGAGTCGACTCTTTTTCTTGAGGAAACTTCGATCCTTCAATGTGTGCAGCGAGATGTTGGAGATGTTCTACCATCTGTTGTGGCCAGTGCATTTTACTTCACTGTGGTCTGTTGGGGGGGACAGTTGGGAGGGGGGGCAGCATTGGAGCCGGAGACACCAACAGACTTAACAAACTGGTTAAGAAGGCCAGCTCCATCATCGGCTGCAAACTGGACAGTCTGGAAAAGGTGGTGGAGAGGAGGACGCTGAACAAACTATTATCCATATTGGATAATCCTGACCACCCTCTCCACCTGCTGCAGGGACAGAGGAGGACATTCTCCAAAAGACTCCTCCAGCTGCTGTCACAAGGACAGATACAGGAGATCATTCCAGATATAGGAGATCATTCCTGATACAGGAGATCATTCAGATACAGGAGATCATTTCTGATACAGGAGATCATTCCTGTCCACCGCAATAAGACTGTACAATAACTCACCTCTGGCAAAATCCATCACATAACAATAACACTGTTGGTTGTCTGTTTTTCTTGAATGTTTAAATATTAAAAAAAACACACAAAAAACGTTGCACTATTGTTCAGTTAGTTTTAATTTAATTTAATTGTTCTATTTCATTTTATTGTATATACTGTGTATTTTTATGTTTAATATTTTTTACTGTTGTTTTATTTATTTCCTGTATCTATAAATGCTGCTGTAGCGAAACTGTCTGTCTGTTTGTCTGTCTGTCTGTATCTATCTATCTATCTATCTATCTATCTATCTATCTATCTATCTATCTATCTATCTATCTATCTATCTATCTATCTATCTATGTATCCTGAAAGACCTTATAGAACCACATCATCCTGACAGAGATCTTATAGAACCACATCATCCTGACAGATCTGATAGAACCACATCATCCTGACAGAGATCTTCTCTCTCAGACTGCTTGTGGTTCCCAGAGTTTCCAAAAGTAGAATTGGAGGTGGAGCACGAATGAAACACGAGGACACAGCGAGGACACATGAGGTCACACCCAGGAAACATGAGCACACACTGAGGACACACCCAGGAAACATGAGGACACACTGAGGACACACCAAGGAAACATGAGGACACACCCAGGAAACATGAGGACACACTGAGGACACACCAAGGAAACACGAGAACACATGAGAAAACACAAGGACACACAAGGAAACAGCGTGGACACACGATGACAAACCCAGGACACACAAGGACACACCCAGGAAACACGAGAACACACGAGGACACACCCAGGAAACATGATTAAACACTGAGGACACACCCAGGACACATGAGGACACACGAGGACAAACCCAGGAAACATGAGGACACACCGAGGAAACACGAGGACAAACCGAGGACACACAAGGACAAACCCAGGACACATGAGGTCACACACTGGAAACACGTGGACACAGCGAGGACACATGAGGTCACACCCAGGAATCACGAGGACACACCCAGGACACGAGGACACCCGAGGACACACCCAGGAAACATGAGGACACACAAGGACACACAAAGAAACACGAGGACACAGTGAGGTCACACCCAGAAAACACGAGGAGACACGAGGACACACTGAGATCCATCTGTTCTGAGGCGTCAGGACACATTCTTTTAGCCGTGTGAATGTGAATGATTCCTTGGACATAGTTTACTTTTTTTTTTTCTTGACCTTGTTTGTGATTTTAGTAAGTTCATTGATCCTCTGCAGTGCAGAGACCCTTTAAAACCCTCTGGAAAAACTCCTGAACCTGAACCGTCAGTGAATAATTAGAATAACTGACAGAAGAGAGATACAGATGTATAATAAGTCAGATAATAGGAGCATTAAAATAATGCTGCACTGAGTAAAGGTGTCTCATTTTGTTGACTTCCTGACTCCTCTCTCCTCACATTTCTGTACCACGTGTTTACTAACTTGTTGGTTTACATGATTCATTGATGACTCTTTCGCACACTAATCCAGCTAATTGAGCTGCATCCCATGTGGTGTTGAGCAGCATGAGGCTGAAGCACGGCTCTCAGGCTCTCAGGTTTGGAGGATGTTCTATGTATTTAATCCCATTTACAACAACTGAATTCAGCTGGGTCATGATGCAGCAGACAATCTCAGCATTAAATATGAAAGGAAACTCGGAGAAAATACATTAATTGCATTTAATTTACACATGAACGGGTAAAAACTGATATATCATATCTACTTATCTGGTTTAGTAATCTAGCAGCTGTGAGACCCCGGAGTGTAACACTGACCCTTCTACACACTAAAGGTTAAAGCAGGTTACACACAGCCACTGAGTTAATTTAATTCATGATAGAAAGTAAATTATTCACACTCAAAGCTCCCGATGCAGTTTATTTATTAACATCACAACATCAGTTTATTTATCAGCACCACAACACCAGTTTATTTATTAACACCACAACACCAATTTATTTATTAACACCACAACACCATTTTATTTATTAACACCACAACAGCAGTTTATTTATTAACAACACATCAGTTTATTTATTAACACCTCAACATCAGTTTATTTATTAACACCACAACATTGGTTTATTTATTAACACCACAACACAACACCAGTTTATTTATGAACACCACAACACCAATTTATGTATTAACAACTCTTCATCAGTGTTGTTAATAAACAAGTTGCATCGGGAGCTTTAAGTGTGAATAATTTACTTCTGTTCACTCCTCAAAATGGTTCCAGCTCCTGATTTCACTGTATTGATTAGTGTTCTTTGTTTACTTTGACTTTAATTACTGTGATTGTTTATAAGCAGGTTTTAGTCTTCTATCATTGAACCTCTTCCTCCAATGGGCAGCGGTTCTCATAATACCAGTGAAGAGTTATTTATAATATTATTTCCCTCTTCACAGCTGTTTAACATCGTCATGGTGATGGTCGACTGTAGCACCATAAATTCAGAGATCACAGCCTGAACCACCAGACCAGTCTGTCAGGTTCCTGCTGGTTAAAGTCCGGATGGTGTCGGTCTGTTTCTTCTTCACTCATTACAAACTGACAGCACACTGCAGCACAGAGGTTTTAAAGGAGGAGAGGAGCTGATCTAATTGGTCAGGATTGACACCTATTTATATATTCGTCCTACTTCACCACACTGCACCACAGATGTGCTTCCATTGGTTGGTTCATTTCAGAGACTATACCTGCCACAGACATCCTGTATATGATCAATGACAAAAAATAGGGAATTTGAAATTGTTTGGCTTTTTGCCTGCATGTTAACAAGCTACCAGCACACTATAGATCTCTGGATATTTCAGGATAAGATGGCCCAAACTTTGAGGCAGGTTTCCTTTGAAGTCATTGATTGTGTTGCCCTTGTTTGGATGTAAATGTGTGAAAGAAAATCCTCAGTGATGAATTCTTTCTCACATACTTGTCCATCCGTCCAGGTTTGTCTTTCTGGAAAGTTCCACAGATTGCTCAGCAACAAGCTTCTACATTTAAAGCACTATTCAATAATCTGACCAAAACTTTGACTCATAATTAGATGTTGTACCTCAGACTGAAGCCTGGACAGTTGAATGTGACTGATACTGCCCCACTCAGGTGTGAAAATTCACTGCTTCATATGAAGCACCCAGTGCAGCTGTGAAACACAAAGCCGAAAGCATCCATGTGCATGTTACTAATGAGTTAGGAAGCAGGTCAGCTCTGCGTGAACACAGAGGCCTCCTGGTGAGGAGTGGTCGCCACTTGGTGACGGCCACGCTTCAGGACACAAACACACACACAAGGAAGTTGATGAAGTGTATGCAACGAGGTCAATGAGGTGTTTGGGAAGAGGAGGATGGCGTGAGAACCCACGACCCTCTTACTTTTCCACAGATCCATATTGTTGTGCCGTATCGACCGCAGGCCAGACACATGCTTGACGTTTGGGCAGCAGCTGGTCAGACATGTTCTGTCTGGTGTATGACAGATGAAGCCGACAGGACGAACAAAGGATGAAACGCTGAGCAGGAGTCCACCAGCGATCGAGTTCGTAGTTCATGTTCACTCATTTAAAAACCATAATTACAAGTCAGAGTCATCAGTGACAGCCAGGGTCTTATCACATATAAAATAACTTTATGAATGTGTTTCCAGACTAATTGATGAGTTGAGCATGTCGCTGCTCTGAGCTGCAGCTCCACACAGCTATATGTTCACTGAGAGCCTCCACAGCTGATTCCTGCAGTATGAGATATGGATATGTCACATTCAGATTTCATTATTTCAGCTGATGATGTCCTCACAGGTCCAAACTCCAACCGGACGTTGGACCAGGCAGTGATTCTGTGATTTAAGAGTGTGAGCTGCAGGTCAGAGGGAGTCTGAACTTCCTAAACGTTCACACCTTGTTCAGCAGGTGAGGGAGGAGTCAGGAACACAACAACTTCATCATGTTGTAAACTTTTAATGTGAAGAACAGAATGTCTCCTTATTGACTTTGTCTGAAGCACACAGACCTCATCAGGTACAATGTCTCTGGACCAGAAACAAGCTGCAGCTACGTTTACATGCCCAGCTGACGTACCAGGAAGGTGTGTCTGTTGTCAGTGCGAAGACGCTCAATAATCCGTCCACATAAAATGTTCTGGTTGGATACCAGATAAATAAAGTGATGACTGTTTCAGTTAGATCCATTTGAGAAGAAGCATGCTGAGACCATCTTCTCCTGCACCGGGTCAGTGCTGAGTGAAGAGGATGTGTACAGACATGTATGTTCCATGATATACCCCACGAATGTTCAATGACATACCACATGAATGCTGCATGATATACCCCACGTATGTTCCATGATATACCACATGTATGTTCCATGATATCCCACGTCTGTTCCATGATATACCACACGTAGGTTCCATGATATATCACACGTATGTTCCATGATATATCACACGTATGTTCCATGATATACCACACATATGTTCCATGTTATACCCCACGAATGTTCCATGACATACCCCACTACTGTTCCATTATATACCACACGTATGTTCCATGAAATACCACAAGTATGTTCCATGATATACCCCACGAATGTTCCATGATATACTGCACGTATGTTCCATGATATACCCCACGTATGTTCCATGATATACGACAGGAATGTTCCATGATATACCCCACAAATGTTCCGTTAAATACCACACGCATGTTCCATGATATACCCCACGAATGTTCCATGATATACCCCACCAATGTTCCGTGATATACTCCACGTATGGTCCACGATATACCACATGAATGTTCCATGATATACCACACGTACAGTATGTTTCATGATATACCACGCATATGTTCCATGATATACCCCACGTATGTTTCGTGATATGCCACACGTATGTCCCGTGAAATACCCCACGCATGTTCCGTGATATACCGCACGTATGTTCCATGATAAACCACAGGTATGTTCCATGACATACCCCATGAATGTTCCATGACATACCCCACTACTGTTCCATTATATACCACACGTATGTTCCATGATATACCACAAGTATGTTCCATGAAATACCCCACATATGTTCCATGATATACCCCACGAATGTTCCATGATATACTGCACGTATGTTCCATGATATACCGCACGTATGTTCCATGATATACCCCACGTATGTTCCATGATATACGACAGGAATGTTCCATGATATACCCCACGAATGTTCCATGATATACCACACGTATGTTCCGTGATATACCACACGTATGTTCCACGATATACCCCACGAATGTTCCATGATATACCCCACGTATGTTCCATGATATACTGCACGTATGTTCCATGATATACCACAGATATGTTCCATGATATACCCCACGAATGTTCCATGATATACCCCACCAATGTTCCATGATATACCACACATATGTTCCGTGATATACCCCACGTATGGTCCATGATATACCACATGAATGTTCCATGATATACCACACGTATGTTCCATGATATGCCACACATATGTTCCATGATATACCACATGTATGTTCCATGATATACCACACGTACAGTATGTTTCATGATATACCACGCATATGTTCCATGATATACTCCACGTATGTTCCATGATATGCCACACGTATGTTCCGTGATATGCCACACGTATGTCCCGTGAAATACCCCACGTATGTTCCGGGATATACCGCACGTATGTTCCATGATATACCCCACGAATGTTCCATGATATACTGCACGTATGTTCCATGATATACCCCACGTATGTTCCATGATATACGACAGGAATGTTCCATGATATACCCCAGGAATGTTCCATGATATACCCCACCAATGTTCCATGATATACCACACATATGTTCCATGTTATACCCCACGAATGTTCCATGATATACCCCACGAATGTTCCATGATATACCACACGTATGTTCCATGTTATACCCCACGTTTGTTTCAAGAAATACCCCACGTATGTTCCATGATATACGACATGAATATTCCATGATATGCCACACATATGTTCCATGATATACCACATGTATGTTCCATGATATACCACACGTACAGTATGTTTCATGATATACCACGCATATGTTCCATGATATACCCCACGAATGTTCCGTGATATACCACGTATGTTCCATGATATATCCCACGAATGTTCCATGATATACCCCACCAATGTTCCATGATATACCAAACATATGTTCCGTGATATACCCCACGTATGGTCCATGATATACCACATGAATGTTCCATGATATACCACACGTATGTTCCATGATATACCACATATATGTTCCATGATATACCACACGTACAGTATGTTTCATGATACACCACGCATATGTTCCATGATATACCCCACGTATGTTCCATGATATACCACACGTATGTTCCGTGATATACCACACGTATGTCCTGTGAAATACCCCACGTATGTTCCGTGATATACCGCACGTATGTTCCATGATAAACCACAGGTATGTTCCATGATATACCCCACCAATGTTCCATGATATACCACACGTACAGTATGTTTCATGACATACCACGCATATGTTCCATGATATACCCCACGAATGTCCCGTGAAATACCCCACGTATGTTCCGTGATATACCCCACGTATTATCCATGATATACCACATGAATGTTCCATGATATACCACACGTATGTTCCATGAAATGCCACACATATGTTCCATGATATACCCCACGAATGTTCCATGATATACCCCACGAATGTTCCATGATGTCCCACATGTATGTTCCATGATATACCACATGTATGTTCCATGATATACCACACGTATGTTCCATGAAATACCACACGAATGTTCTATGATATACCACACGTATGTTACCTGATATACCACGTGTATGTTCCATGATATACCACATGTATGTTCCATGATATACCACGCGTATGTTCCATGTTATACCCCACGAATGTTCCATGATATACCCCACGAATGTTCCATGATATACCCCACGTTTGTTCCAAGAAATACCCCACGTATGTTCCATGATATACTGCACGTATGTTCCATGATATACCACACGTATGTTCCATGATATACCCCACAAATGTTCCATGATATACCCCACCAATGTTCCATGATATACCACACGTATGTTCCATGATATACCACACGTATGTTCCATGATATACACCACGTATGTTCCATGATATACCACATGAATGTTCCATGATATACCACACATATGTTCCATGATATACCACACATATGTTCCATGATATACCCCACATATGTACCATGATATACCATACATTTAAAAAAAAAAAAATACATCCATACTTGTTTGGAATAGTGATCTGTTCAGGATAACAAAATTTAAAATGGGTGGCACGGTGGTGCAGTGGTTAGCATTGTTGCCTCACAGCAAAAAGGTTCAGGGTTCGAATCCGGTCCTGGGCCTTTCTGTGCGGAGTTTGCATGTTCTCCTTGTGCTTGCGTGGGTTCTCTCCGGGTTCTCCGGCTTCCTCCCATCATCCAAAAACATGCACCTCATATCAGGTTACCTGGCGCCGCGCTAGTGGCAGCCTGCTGCAGCAGCTCCCCCCTGAGAGCCCTGCTGTAGCGAAAAAATTTCCCCTCGGGGATTAATAAAGTGAAATAAAAAATAAAAAAATACGTATGTTCCATGATATACCCCACGAATGTTCCATGATATACCCCGCGTATGTTCCATGAAATACCCCACGAATGTTCCATGATATACCACACGTATGTTCCATGATATACCACTCGTATGTTCCGATATACCACACGTATGTTCCTTGTTATACCCCACGAATTTTCCATTATATACCACACGTATGTTCCATGATATACCACGTATGTTACCTGATATACCATGCGTATGTTCCGATATACCACACGTATGTTCCATGTTATACCCCACGTATGTTTCGTGATATGCCACACGTATGTCCCGTGAAATACCCCACGCATGTTCCGTGATATACCGCACGTATGTTCCATGATAAACCACAGGTATGTTCCATGATATACCCCACCAATGTTCCATGACATACCCCATGAATGTTCCATGACATACCCCACTACTGTTCCATTATATACCACACGTATGTTCCATGATATACCACAAGTATGTTCCATGAAATACCCCACGTATGTTCCATGATATACCCCACGAATGTTCCATGATATACTGCACGTATGTTCCATGATATACCGCACGTATGTTCCATGATATACCCCACGTATGTTCCATGATATACGACAGGAATGTTCCATGATATACCCCACAAATGGTCCGTGATATACCACACGTATGTTCCATGATATACCCCACGAATGTTCCATGATATACCCCACCAATGTTCCATGATATACCACACATATGTTCCGTGATATACCGCACGTATGTTCCATGATAAACCACAGGTATGTTCCATGATATACCCCACCAATGTTCCATGACATACCCCATTAATTTTCCATGACATACCCCACTACTGTTCCATTATATACCACACGTATGTTCCATGATATACCACAAGTATGTTCCATGAAATACCCCACGTATGTTCCATGATATACCCCACGAATGTTCCATGATATACTGCACATATGTTCCATGATATACCGCACGTATGTTCCATGATATACCCCACGTATGTTCCATGATATACCCCACGTATGTTCCATGATATACGACAGGAATGTTCCATGATATACCCCACGAATGTTCCATGATATACCACACGTATGTTCCGTGATATACCACACGTATGTTCCACGATATACCCCACGAATGTTCCATGATATACCCCACGTATGTTCCATGATATACTGCACGTATGTTCCATGATATACCACAGGTATGTTCCATGATATACCCCACGAATGTTCCATGATATACCCCACCAATGTTCCATGATATACCACACATATGTTCCGTGATATACCCCACGTATGGTCCATGATATACCACATGAATGTTCCATGATATACCACACGTATGTTCCATGATATACCACACGTACAGTATGTTTCATGACATACCACGCATATGTTCCATGATATACCCCACGTATGTTCCATGATATGCCACACGTATGTTCCGTGATATACCACACGTATGTCCCGTGAAATAACCCACGTATGTTCCGTGATATACCGCACGTATGTTCCATGATATACCCCACGAATGTTCCATGATATACTGCACGTATGTTCCATGATATACCCCACGTATGTTCCGTGATATACGACAGGAATGTTCCATGATATACCACACGAATGTTCCGTGATATACCACACGTATGTTCCATGATATATCTCACGAATCTTCCATGATATACCCCACCAATGTTCCATGATATACCAAACATATGTTCCGTGATATACCCCACGTATGGTCCATGATATACCACATGAATGTTCCATGATATACCACACGTATGTTCCATGATATACCACGTATATGTTCCATGATATACCACACGTACAGTATGTTTCATGACATACCACGCATATGTTCCATGATATACCCCACGAATGTCCCGTGAAATACCCCACGTATGTTCCGTGATATACCCCACGTATTATCCATGATATACCACATGAATGTTCCATGATATACCACACGTATGTTCCATGAAATGCCACACATATGTTCCATGATATACCCCACGAATGTTCCATGATATACCCCACGAATGTTCCATGATGTCCCACATGTATGTTCCATGATATACCACATGTATGTTCCATGATATACCACACGTATGTTCCATGAAATACCACACGAATGTTCTATGATATACCACACGTATGTTACCTGATATACCACGTGTATGTTCCATGATATACCACATGTATGTTCCATGATATACCACACGTATGTTCCATGTTATACCCCACGAATGTTCCATGATATACCCCACGAATGTTCCATGATATACCCCACGTTTGTTCCAAGAAATACCCCACGTATGTTCCATGATATACTGCACGTATGTTCCATGATATACCACACGTATGTTCCATGATATACCCCACAAATGTTCCATGATATACCCCACCAATGTTCCATGATATACCACACGTATGTTCCATGATATACCACACGTATGTTCCATGATATACACCACGTATGTTCCATGATATACCACATGAATGTTCCATGATATACCACACATATGTTCCATGATATACCCCACGTATGTACCATGATATACCATACATTTAAAAAAAAAAAAAATACATCCATACTTGTTTGGAATAGTGATCTGTTCAGGATAACAAAATTTAAAATGGGTGGCACGGTGGTGCAGTGGTTAGCATTGTTGCCTCACAGCAAAAAGGTTCAGGGTTCGAATCCGGTCCTGGGCCTTTCTGTGCGGAGTTTGCATGTTCTCCTTGTGCTTGCGTGGGTTCTCTCCGGGTTCTCCGGCTTCCTCCCATCATCCAAAAACATGCACCTCATATCAGGTTACCTGGCGCCGCGCTAGTGGCAGCCTGCTGCAGCAGCTCCCCCCTGAGAGCCCTGCTATAGTGAAAAAATTTCCCCTCGGGGATTAATAAAGTGAAATAAAAAATAAAAAAATACGTATGTTCCATGATATACCCCACGAATGTTCCATGATATACCCCGCGTATGTTCCATGAAATACCCCACGAATGTTCCATGATATACCACACGTATGTTCCATGATATACCACTCGTATGTTCCGATATACCACACGTATGTTCCTTGTTATACCCCACGAATTTTCCATTATATACCACACGTATGTTCCATGATATACCACGTATGTTACCTGATATACCATGCGTATGTTCCGATATACCACACGTATGTTCCATGTTATACCCCACGTATGTTTCGTGATATGCCACACGTATGTCCCGTGAAATACCCCACGCATGTTCCGTGATATACCGCACGTATGTTCCATGATAAACCACAGGTATGTTCCATGATATACCCCACCAATGTTCCATGACATACCCCATGAATGTTCCATGACATACCCCACTACTGTTCCATTATATACCACACGTATGTTCCATGATATACCACAAGTATGTTCCATGAAATACCCCACGTATGTTCCATGATATACCCCACGAATGTTCCATGATATACTGCACGTATGTTCCATGATATACCGCACGTATGTTCCATGATATACCCCACGTATGTTCCATGATATACGACAGGAATGTTCCATGATATACCCCACAAATGGTCCGTGATATACCACACGTATGTTCCATGATATACCCCACGAATGTTCCATGATATACCCCACCAATGTTCCATGATATACCACACATATGTTCCGTGATATACCGCACGTATGTTCCATGATAAACCACAGGTATGTTCCATGATATACCCCACCAATGTTCCATGACATACCCCATTAATTTTCCATGACATACCCCACTACTGTTCCATTATATACCACACGTATGTTCCATGATATACCACAAGTATGTTCCATGAAATACCCCACGTATGTTCCATGATATACCCCACGAATGTTCCATGATATACTGCACATATGTTCCATGATATACCGCACGTATGTTCCATGATATACCCCACGTATGTTCCATGATATACCCCACGTATGTTCCATGATATACGACAGGAATGTTCCATGATATACCCCACGAATGTTCCATGATATACCACACGTATGTTCCGTGATATACCACACGTATGTTCCACGATATACCCCACGAATGTTCCATGATATACCCCACGTATGTTCCATGATATACTGCACGTATGTTCCATGATATACCACAGGTATGTTCCATGATATACCCCACGAATGTTCCATGATATACCCCACCAATGTTCCATGATATACCACACATATGTTCCGTGATATACCCCACGTATGGTCCATGATATACCACATGAATGTTCCATGATATACCACACGTATGTTCCATGATATACCACACGTACAGTATGTTTCATGACATACCACGCATATGTTCCATGATATACCCCACGTATGTTCCATGATATGCCACACGTATGTTCCGTGATATACCACACGTATGTCCCGTGAAATAACCCACGTATGTTCCGTGATATACCGCACGTATGTTCCATGATATACCCCACGAATGTTCCATGATATACTGCACGTATGTTCCATGATATACCCCACGTATGTTCCGTGATATACGACAGGAATGTTCCATGATATACCACACGAATGTTCCGTGATATACCACACGTATGTTCCATGATATATCTCACGAATGTTCCATGATATACCCCACCAATGTTCCATGATATACCAAACATATGTTCCGTGATATACCCCACGTATGGTCCATGATATACCACATGAATGTTCCATGATATACCACACGTATGTTCCATGATATACCACATATATGTTCCATGATATACCACACGTACAGTATGTTTCATGATATACCACGCATATGTTCCATGATATACCCCACGAATGTTCCATGATATACCCCACGTATGTTCCATGATATACCACACGTATGTTCCGTGATATACCACACGTATGTCCTGTGAAATACCCCACGTATGTTCCGTGATATACCGCACGTATGTTCCATGATAAACCACAGGTATGTTCCATGATATACCCCACGAATGTTCCATGATATACCCCACCAATGTTCCATGATATGCCACACATATGTTCCATGATATACCACATGTATGTTCCATGATATACCACACGTACAGTATGTTTCATGACATACCACGCATATGTTCCATGATATACCCCACGAATGTCCCGTGAAATACCCCACGTATGTTCCGTGATATACCGCACGTATGTTCCATGATATACCGCACGTATGTTCCATGATATACCCCAGGAATGTTCCATGATATACCCCACCAATGTTCCATGACATACCACACATATGTTCCGTGATATACCACACGTATGTCCTGTGAAATACCCCACGTATGTTCCGTGATATACCGCACGTATGTTCCATGATAAACCACAGGTATGTTCCATGATATACCCCACGAATGTTCCATGATATACCCCACCAATGTTCCATGATATGCCACACATATGTTCCATGATATACCACATGTATGTTCCATGATATACCACACGTACAGTATGTTTCATGACATACCACGCATATGTTCCATGATATACCCCACGAATGTCCCGTGAAATACCCCACGTATGTTCCGTGATATACCACACGTATGTTCCATGATATACACCATGTATGTTCCATGATATACCACATGAATGTTCCATGATATACCACACATATGTTCCATGATATACCACATGAATGTTCCATGATATACCACACATATGTTCCATGATATACCCCACGTATGTACCATGATATACCATACATTTAAAAAAAAAAAAAAAAAAATACACCCATACTTGTTTGGAATAGTGATCTGTTCAGGATAACAACATTTAAAATGGGTGGCACGGTGGTGCAGTGGTTAGCATTGTCGCCTCACAGCAAAAAGGTTCAGGGTTCGAATCCGGTCCTGGGCCTTTCTGTGGGGAGTTTGCATGTTCTCCCTGTGCTTGCGTGGGTTCTCTCCGGGTTCTCCGGCTTCCTCCCATCATCCAAAAACATGCACCTCAGGTCAGGTTACCTGGCGCCACGCTAGTGGCAGCCTGCTGCAGCAGCTCCCCCCTGAGAGCCCTGCTGTAGCGAAGAAATTTCCCCTCGGGGATTAATAAAGTGAAATAAAAAAAAAAAAATACGTATGTTCCATGACATACCCCACGAATGTTCCATGATATACCCCGCGTATGTTCCATGAAATACCCCACGAATGTTCCATGATATACCACACGTATGTTCCATGATATACCACTCGTATGTTCCGATATACCACACGTATGTTCCTTGTTATACCCCACGAATTTTCCATTATATACCACACGTATGTTCCATGATATACCACGTATGTTACCTGATATACCATGCGTATGTTCCGATATACCACACGTATGTTCCATGTTATACCCCACGTATGTTTCGTGATATGCCACACGTATGTCCCGTGAAATACCCCACGCATGTTCCGTGATATACCGCACGTATGTTCCATGATAAACCACAGGTATATTCCATGATATACCCCACCAATGTTCCATGACATACCCCATGAATGTTCCATGACATACCCCACTACTGTTCCATTATATACCACACGTATGTTCCATGATATACCACAAGTATGTTCCATGAAATACCCCACGTATGTTCCATGATATACCCCACGAATGTTCCATGATATACTGCACGTATGTTCCATGATATACCGCACGTATGTTCCATGATATACCCCACGTATGTTCCATGATATACGACAGGAATGTTCCATGATATACCCCACAAATGGTCCGTGATATACCACACGAATGTTCCATGATATACCCCACCAATGTTCCATGATATACCACACATATGTTCCGTGATATACCGCACGTATGTTCCATGATAAACCACAGGTATGTTCCATGATATACCCCACCAATGTTCCATGACATACCCCATGAATGTTCCATGACATACCCCACTACTGTTCCATTATATACCACACGTATGTTCCATGATATACCACAAGTATGTTCCATGAAATACCCCACGTATGTTCCATGATATACCCCACGAATGTTCCATGATATACTGCACATATGTTCCATGATATACCGCACGTATGTTCCATGATATACCCCACGTATGTTCCATGATATACCCCACGTATGTTCCATGATATACGACAGGAATGTTCCATGATATACCCCACGAATGTTCCATGATATACCACACGTATGTTCCGTGATATACCACACGTATGTTCCACGATATACCCCACGAATGTTCCATGATATACCCCACGTATGTTCCATGATATACTGCACGTATGTTCCATGATATACCACAGGTATGTTCCATGATATACCCCACGAATGTTCCATGATATACCCCACCAATGTTCCATGATATACCACACATATGTTCCGTGATATACCCCACGTATGGTCCATGATATACCACATGAATGTTCCATGATATACCACACGTATGTTCCATGATATACCACACGTACAGTATGTTTCATGACATACCACGCATATGTTCCATGATATACCCCACGTATGTTCCATGATATGCCACACGTATGTTCCGTGATATACCACACGTATGTCCCGTGAAATAACCCACGTATGTTCCGTGATATACCGCACGTATGTTCCATGATATACCCCACGAATGTTCCATGATATACTGCACGTATGTTCCATGATATACCCCACGTATGTTCCGTGATATACGACAGGAATGTTCCATGATATACCACACGAATGTTCCGTGATATACCACACGTATGTTCCATGATATATCTCACGAATGTTCCATGATATACCCCACCAATGTTCCATGATATACCAAACATATGTTCCGTGATATACCCCACGTATGGTCCATGATATACCACATGAATGTTCCATGATATACCACACGTATGTTCCATGATATACCACGCATATGTTCCATGATATACCCCACGTATGTTCCATGATATACCACACGTATGTTCCGTGATATACCACACGTATGTCCTGTGAAATACCCCACGTATGTTCCGTGATATACCGCACGTATGTTCCATGATAAACCACAGGTATGTTCCATGATATACCCCACGAATGTTCCATGATATACCCCACCAATGTTCCATGATATGCCACACATATGTTCCATGATATACCACATGTATGTTCCATGATATACCACACGTACAGTATGTTTCATGACATACCACGCATATGTTCCATGATATACCCCACGAATGTCCCGTGAAATACCCCACGTATGTTCCGTGATATACCGCACGTATGTTCCATGATATACCGCACGTATGTTCCATGATATACCCCAGGAATGTTCCATGATATACCCCACCAATGTTCCATGATATACCACACATATGTTCCGTGATATACCACACGTATGTCCTGTGAAATACCCCACGTATGTTCCGTGATATACCGCACGTATGTTCCATGATAAACCACAGGTATGTTCCATGATATACCCCACGAATGTTCCATGATATACCCCACCAATGTTCCATGATATGCCACACATATGTTCCATGATATACCACATGTATGTTCCATGATATACCACACGTACAGTATGTTTCATGACATACCACGCATATGTTCCATGATATACCCCACGAATGTCCCGTGAAATACCCCACGTATGTTCCGTGATATACCACACGTATGTTCCATGATATACACCACGTATGTTCCATGATATACCACATGAATGTTCCATGATATACCACACATATGTTCCATGATATACCACATGAATGTTCCATGATATACCACACATATGTTCCATGATATACCCCACGTATGTACCATGATATACCATACATTTAAAAAAAAAAAAAAAAATACACCCATACTTGTTTGGAATAGTGATCTGTTCAGGATAACAACATTTAAAATGGGTGGCACGGTGGTGCAGTGGTTAGCATTGTCGCCTCACAGCAAAAAGGTTCAGGGTTCGAATCCGGTCCTGGGCCTTTCTGTGCGGAGTTTGCATGTTCTCCCTGTGCTTGCGTGGGTTCTCTCCAGGTTCTCCGGCTTCCTCCCATCATCCAAAAACATGCACCTCAGGTCAGGTTACATGGCGCCACGCTAGTGGCAGCCTGCTGCAGCAGCTCCCCCCTGAGAGCCCTGCTGTAGCGAAGAAATTTCCCCTCGGGGATTAATAAAGTGAAATAAAAAAAAAAAAAATACGTATGTTCCATGATGTACCCCACGAATGTTCCATGATATACCACACGTATGTTCCATGATATACCACACGTATGTTCCATGATATACCCCGCGTATGTTCCATGAAATACCCCACGAATGTTCCATGATATACCACGCGTATGTTCCGATATACCACACATATGTTCCTTGTTATACCCCACGAATTTTCCATTATATACCACACGTATGTTCCATGATATACCACGTATGTTACCTGATATACCATGCGTATGTTCCGATATACCACACGTATGTTCCATGTTATACCCCACGTATGTTCCATGATATACCCCACGTATGTTCCATGATATAACACGTCTGTTCCATAATATACCACACGTATGTTCCATGATATACCACACGTATGTTCCATGATATACCACACGTATGTTCCATGATATACCCCATGAATGTTCCATGATATGCCCCACTAATGTTCCATGATATACCACACGTATGTTCCATGATATACCACATGTATGTTCCATGATATACTACGTCTGTTTGATGATATACCACATGTATGTTCCATGATATACCCCACGTATGTTCCATGATATACCATGTATGTTCCATGATATACCACACGTATGTTCCATGATATTCCGCGTCTGTTCCATGATATACCACACGCATGTTCCATGATTTACCACACGTATGTTCCATGATATACCCCACATATGTTCCATGATATACCACATGTATGTTCCATGATATACCCCATGAATGTTCCATGATATACCCCACTAATGTTCCATGATATACCACACGTATGTTCCATGATATACTACGTCTGTTTGATGATATACCACATGTATGTTCCATGGTATACCATGTATGTTCCATGATATACCACACGTATGTTCCATGATATTCCGCGTCTGTTCCATGATATACCACACGCATGTTCCATGATATACCACACGTATGTTCCATGATATACCACACGCATGTTCCATGATATAACACACGTATGTTCCATGATATACCACGTATGTTCCATGATATACCACACGTATTTTCCATGAAATAGCACATGTATGTTCCATGATATACCACGTCTGTTCCATGATACATCACACGTATGCTTAAACGTCCTGATTGAAACATTGCGGATGATTTTAGAAATTATCTTTGTTTCCGTTGTGTTTGTGACCTTTTTACAAACCTAGTTATTTCTGGAGGTGAAGAAGAAAGTGAGCTGGGAACCTGTGAGTACATTGATGATAACGACAGAATATCCAGAGGTGAAGTCTCTGACGGAGGGCCATGTGTTCCTCTGTAGGAGATCATCATCACATCCTCGTCAGTTACTTACTCCTAGAAGGCTGTGTGCGAGTCAGCTGTCGGTCCGTCTGTCCGTCTGCGGAGGTCTCAGACCCCCTCCAGCCGAGGCGGCGATAACATGACGAGTGGCAATATTGTGTTGAGAGCGACTGTCCGCTCGGCACTATTGTCTGGATGAGCGCGACCATCTGAGACAAAGGAAGCACCTGCCTGCTCGCCACACACACACCGACGGTCTCCATGAGCCTGACACCAGGCCACACACTCTGGGTGGAGGTGGGTGGGGGGAGTAATTGGTGGGAGTGTGGAGGGTGTGTGTGTGTGTGTGTGTGTGGAGGAGGGTTGGGGGGTTCACTCTGGGGGTCAGTTTGGTGGGAATGTCAGGCTTGTTGAAGCTACATCTGTTCAGCACTGTGCCAGAACTGTACGCCACACACACACACACACACACACACACACACACACACAGCCATTTGTGAAGAACAGAAAGGCCTCATGTTGGCATGTGCCTGATTAACAACAGGTCAATCTGTCCATTTGTGTGTGTGTGTGTGTGTGTGTGTGTGTGTGTGTGTGCACATGAGCAGCAGAAGCAACACTAAAACACTTGTTGCACATCTGTCCCTCAAGTTTGCAACTCCTGCAGTGAATGATTGGCTCTGTTGATGCAGCTGGTCGTCCAACAGAGACACTCAGTCCTCCATGTGTCAATCCTCCGTGTCTCAGTCTTCACCGTCTCTCAGTGCTGCTGAATAACTGGATCACCACTGCTGCTCAGCAGGAGGTTTTACTTTGATGTGTCTCTTGTCAAGAACTGATGTCAGAGCAGTCAGGACAAAAATTTTAGTTCTTGTGTTAGCGAAGTAAATCTTATAAAAAATGTCCCAAGAACACAAGCTTAGCTATTCAATAAACTAAGGAAGATAATAGTAAACTAAAACAATACACATTTTAGCTCCATTTACATATGTATGACAAATGTGTATCTTAAAAATCATTCTTTATTTTATTTTTTTCTATTCTTTTTCCTATTTTCATTCGCCAAGGTACACAGTGAGCAGGAGCAGTGGTGAAGTAGGAAGAATATATAAATAGGTGTGTCAATCCTGACCAATCAGATCAGCTCCTCTCCTCCTTTAAAACCTCTGTGCTGCAGCGTCCTGACAGTTTGTAATGAGTGAAGAAGAAACAAACCGACACCATCCGGACTTTAACCAGCAGGAACCTGACAGACTGGTCTGGTGGTTCAGGCTGTGATCTCTGAATTTATGGTGCTGCAGTCGACCTTCACACAAGTAAATTATTCACACTAAAGCTCCCGATGCAACTCATTTATTAACAACACTGATGAAAAGTGATGTGCTCCAAACATCATTGATGTTGTTAATAAATAAACTGATATAGTGGTGTTAATAAATAAACATGTTGTGTGTTAATAAATAAACATGTTGTGTGTTAATAAATTAACTGATTATGTTCATAAATTAACTGATGTTGTGGTGTCAATAAATAAACTGCATCGGTAGCTTTGAGCATGAATAATTTACTTTCCAATCATGAATTAAATGAGCTCAGCTGCTGTGTGTAACCTGCTTTAACCTTCAGTGTGTCTAAATCACAAAACCGGATGAGGAGATGAAAACACTTTTGAATTGTTTCCTCTTTATGTTCCATTTAATTAATTCAGTTGAATTAGTTTGTCATCTAATGTAATTGCTGGCTATAAAATAACCTTTTCACTGCAGCTGATTGTCGTCTGTACCTGTTCTGCACTGGGTAATAAAATAGGACCCTGTGTGTCAATAAGATGACTTTGAAAAATAATGCTTAATGTAGTGACAGCCGTTCTCGTGAGTCACATTAATTATCACAACAAGCATAACTGGCTGTAAGAAACCCTGAGATGAGCTTCATAAACAGATGTCAGATCCATGAATTACTATTGTGATCATATTGGAAATGAACTGAAAAGAGATACGGTAGAGTGATTATGACCGCTTATAATAACAATTATTGGGATTGTTGTCATTATTTTTGCATCTTCAGAGGGAAAAATTACTGATCAAATATCATAATGATTATAATGTAATGAATGCATGAAGCCCCTCAGAAATCCTGTTCTCAGAGACTCTGGTTGGCATCAGAGACATACACATGGTCCCTCATGTCTTATTAATCGTGACGACGGTCCAGTGGAGGAGGAGGACAGGTCCGGTTCGATGGAACAGACCTGGAGAGCCGTCTGGAGTCCTTGAGGATGCAGACTGGGTTACATTTAACCGAAGCCATGATGTTTTCCTCTCCATAACCATGTGAAGTAAGGCTCCCCGCTCATCTGTTTGAGATGTGAAGATAAAGTCTGATTTGACTGAGAACACATTGCTGGATGCTGTGCCCCTAATATCTAATAAAACAGTACATCAATGAGAAGGTTGCTGGAATGCCTCGTGTTCGGTTGGTGCAGATTAGCGGCCTGTTAACTAAAGGAAGAAAACTGTGCAAACTGAATGTGCAGCCAACGCACGCCAACATGTGATCTATAATCTGACTGTGAGGATTTACAACTTCACTTTTTTTCTTAACATTTGTCTCCTGAAGATCGACCTGACTTTGAACACCAGCAGAGAGAAGAGCGTTCATGTTTGTATGACAGCTGTTTAGGAAGTTCACTAAAACATGAATAAAGTGCACACAGGTTGAGGTGACTCAGGTTAGCAGGTAACTGCACTATCTCTGTTTGTGGGGGAGTGCAAACAGTGGCGGCTCAGTGATAAAGTGGCGGCGGCTTTGAACCACCAACCCACACAGAGCTGTAACACAGCTGGCACGCACATCAGACCAACGTCCGGCCGTAAAATGTCAACACACCGCTGACAACTGGGAACGTCTGAGGAGAGACGAAGGTTTCAACACTCAGGAATGTGTTTCATTTTATTCCCCACTGAACACAACACACAACAAATATATACTCAATATGTAATATATATTGATTAGGGACACGATGGAAGGAAGACAATTAACAACATGAACAACATGAAGATCGGCTCGTTTCACAGCAGCAGGTGAAACATCCTGAGTTTACAATCAAATATGAATAAGTTGTTAACACCTGCAGACCAGAAACACCTCGCTGGATTCTTTTATTGGAACTTTTCTTGTTTAATTCAGTTCTGAAATATTTGATCATATCCATATCTTCATTATCATCACCACACACATACTAATCAGAAGCACTGGGAAAAAGGCAGTTATGTTTTGTGCGTAATATTATTGGATTATTAATACTGATGCATGAATGTCAAACGAGCATAAAAACAGGGCAGATTTAAAAGGAGATTTGCAGATGAATCAAAGTTCTGAGTTGGTTTATGGAAGCGTGTCACATGATGATGTTCAACATGTTCATGTTATGAAGACGAAACCGACAGCGACCGACCGATCATTACAGTGGATGAAGCGTCTCTACTGACCGTCTGAGGGCAGCTTCATGCATTTATATTTTAAATAAGCACAATAATAACAACCTGCAACTCTTTTATTCTTCTTCCTTGACAGCTTCACACATGCAGCTCGATAGATACAGAAATATGACGACAGTTTGTCCTCTAACGTGCAGGTGATGCAATCTCAAATATTCCCATTTTATTAAATTGATATTTACTATGATAAATCTTTGTGTCGTGTCCATCGACCCACCAACAGATGAGCTCATTCAGTCACGTTCTGCACTTCAACAGGAATAAAGAAAAAACATTTCTACACTTCACACTTAATATTAACACACGTTGGAAACATTTCTCACCATCAGCTCATACAAACGTGTGTGTGTGTGTGTGTGTCCTCAAGCTGTCCTCTTTCTGTCCTCTATTTGTCCTCTAGTTGTCCTCTAGCTGTCCTCTGGTTGTCCTCTGTCTTTCCTCTAGCTATCCCCTGTCTGTCCTCTGTCTGTCTTCTAGCTGTCCTCTGGTTGTCTTCTAGCTGTCCTCTGGTTGTCCTCTTGCTGTCCTCTAGCTGTCCTCTAGGTTTCCTCTGTCTGTCTTCTAGGTGTCCTCTAGCTGTCCTCTTTCTATCCTCTGGTTATCCTCTAGCTGTCCTGAAGCTGTCCCCTGTCTGTCCCCTAACTGTCCTCTGTTTGTCTTCTAGCTGTCCTCAAGTTCTCCTCTAGCTGACCATCCATCCAATGGCATTCAAGGAATCGTAACAGTGTTTTAACGACCTGGGGAGGCAACAAAGACATCAAGAAGGCACTGAAAGAGGTGTGTGTGTGGGTGGGTGTTGAAGTGGAGAGTTGTTAAGACCTTTGATCCAAACTCTTCATGGAGACTTTGTGGATCTATTTGGAATAAATAAATCACCAACATGTGTAAATAGGAATTATAATAATGATTTTATCATAATGACTGAACAGCTGATTATTTTTATTAGTCCTGAAGTGGTAACTTCCCTTTAACACAACCTCATTTTGAACATTAGATGAGGACATAAAGCATTTTTACGTTGAATATGGGAAATGTCCATTTAAATGACATGGGACATGAATGAAGAAATTTACAGTCTTATTCCAAAATGGATTAAATTCATTTTTTTTCCCTCAAAATTCTACACGCAATATCCCATAATAACAAAGTGAAAATAGTTTGTTTAAAATTTTTGCAAATCTATTAAAAATAAAGAACGAAAATATAACACGTACATAAGTATTCACAGCCTTTGCTCAATACTTTGTTGAAGCACCAGTTGAAGCAGCAGTTACAGCCTCAAGTCTTTTTGAGTATGATGCTATAAGCTTGGCACTTATTCTTGGGCAGTTTCTCCCGTTCTTCTTTGCAGGACCTCTCAAGCTCCATCAGGTTGGATGGGGAGCGTCGGTGCACAGCCATCTTCAGATCTCTCCAGAGATGTTCAATCGGGTTCAAGTCTGGGCTCTGCCTGGGCCACTCAAAGACATTCACAGAGTTGTCCCAAAGCCACTCCTTTGTTATCTTGGCTGTGTGCTTCGGGTCGTTGTCCTGTTGGAAGATGAACCTTCACCCCAGTCTGAGGTCCAGAGCGCTCTGGAGAAGGTTTTCATCAAGGATGTCTCTGTACATCGCTGCATTCATCTTTCCCTCCATCCTGACTAGTCTCCCAGTTCCTGCCGCTGAAAAACATCCCCACAGCATGATGCTGCCGCCACCATGCTTCACCGTAGAGATGGTGTTGGCCAGGTGATGAGCGGTGCCTGGTTTCCTCCAAACATGACGCTTGGCATTCAGACCAAAGAGTTCAATCTTTGTTTCATCAGACCAGAGAATTTAGTTTCTCATGGTCTGACAGTCCTTCAGGTGTCTTTTGGTAAACTCCAGGTGGGCTGTCATGTGCCTTTTACTGAGGAGTGTTTTCCGTCTGGCCACTCTACCATACAGGCCTGCTTGGTGGAGTGCTGCAGAGATGGTTGTCCTTCTGGAAGGTTCTCCTCTCTTCACAGAGCAACGTTGGAGCTCTGTCAGAGTGACCATCGGGTTCTTGGTCACCTCCCTGACTAAGGCTCTTCTCCCCCGATCGCTCAGTTTGGCTGGGCGGCCGACTCTAGGAAGAGTCCTGGTGGTTCAAACTTCCATTTACAGATGATGGAGGCCACTGTGCTCATTGGGACCTTCAATGGTGCAGAAATGTTTCTGTACCCTTCCCCAGATCTGAGCCTCCATACAATCCTGTCTCAGAGGTCTACAGATGATTCTTTGGACTTCATGTCTTGGTTTGTGCTCCGACATGTCAACTGTGGGACCTTATATAGACGGTGTGTGTCTTTCCACATCATGTCCAATCAACTGAATTTACCAGGTGGACTCCAATCAAGTTGTAGAAACATCTCAAGGATGATCAGTGGAAACAGGATGCACCTGAGCTCAATTTTGAGTGTAATGACAAAGGCTGTGAATACTTATGTACATGTGATTTTTTCGTTTTTGATTTTTAATAGATTTGCAAAAATAATAAAAAAAAATGATTTCACATTGTCATTATGTGTGTAGAATTTTGAGGGAAAAAAATGAATTTAATCCATTTTGGAATAAGGCTGTAATATAACAAAATGTGGAAAAAGTGAAGTGCTGTGGATATTTTCCGGATGGACTGTATATACTGTATATCTATGGTTTTAGTCTAAAAGTCTTTCACAGAGCTCAGCATGTTTTTCTGTATCACCAGCCATTAAATCTATTGCATCTGATCACAGAGAAGACACAAATTCATTGGATCCCTCAAACAAATTAGAAAAAGTCATAAAGTATGAGTATGTTTTAAGAGCAGTGACCTGATGAGTCCAAACTCTACCCGTTGTCGCGGCAAAGTGTGAAATAGACACGCCGGTCAACGACAACAAAGCGTGAAATAGACACACCGGTCAACGACAGCAAAGCATGAAATAGACACACCGGTCAATGACAGCAAAGCGTGAAATAGACACACCGGTCAACGACAGCAAAGCGTGAAATAGACACACCGGTCAACGACAACAAAGCGTGAAATAGACACACCGGTCAACGACAGCAAAGCGTGAAATAGACACACCGGTCAATGACAGCAAAGCGTGAAATAGACACACCGGTCAACGACAACAAAGCGTGAAATAGACACACCGGTCAATGACAGCAAAGCGTGAAGTAGACACACCGGTCAATGACAGCAAAGCGTGAAATAGCCATGTTTTGGCCTCTAAAGGCGTGACAGTTCCTGTAGAGGACCAAAATGAAACATTTAGCTAGAACATGGTTGGGATGACGAAAAAAAAAATTGATCAGGGTTTGGAAACAAATAAAAAACAACTGAAGAAAAATGTGGTCCCCTCCTGGATTCGAACCTTGTTCAAAATGTGTAACTTGCACGCCAAGACAGCCCAGAGCGTGTCTATTTCAAACCTTGCCATGACACTGAGTTGCAAACAAGAGGTTTAACTGTTAACTGAATTAAAGAGCTTCAGGTATGTGTTCAGGCTGCAACACCTACACAACACAATGTGTTGCTGCTGTCTGAATGTGAGTGTACTCGTTAAACCACAGCCAGCATACAGTGCAGATGAAAATACCCCCCACCCCTTCCACCAACTATGGCCATTTGTAGCAGCTATTAGCATTGAAGGGTCTGCTAATCTCTAGCTGCAGGGAAGGAAACTCACTTTCAAAGAGCTCTGCAGCCATTCAGTGCAGCTTCTCATACCTCCTCCCCCCCCCGCTACCCTGTCACCCTTTTTGCCCCTACCCCCCTTTCCTGGGCTTAGGCCTTTATGATGACATCTGTCCACCACATTCCTCACACATCTCCTCATCCATACCTGTTGGTGAACACAAAGCAGATTCCTCTCTGCATGACTACAGCACCCTCACGTGCAGATGGAAAATGTAATTTTTCTTGTGTGTGTGTCATTGTGTGTCTGTGTCTGTAACCAATAACAACCCTGTAATAACTGTAATTATATGTTCCTGCAATGAATGAATTCATTTTTAAAGGTAATATAATTATAATTTTTTAAAATTTGTTTAAAGCAATATGATTTAGTGAAACTCTCTGACTCTCCTTCCTCTGTGTGTTTGTGTGTGTGTGTGCGTGCGTGTGTGTGTGTGTGTGTGTGTGTGTGTGTGTGTGTGTGTGTGAACGGCTTCATTCAGCATGCCGACTGAGACGAGTGTGGACAGCTCCACCTAAAGTCAAAAATACACATCTTTGGATCATTTGATCTTGGTGGTGAATGAAAAAAATCGTTATAGTTTTGTTTTAAAAGAAAATAATTAAAATTGCAACATTTTCTTGAATGAAATTTAATTAAAAATGTTTTCATTTTCAAACAAACAAGAATATAATCAGTAGAAAACAGAAATAAAGGTCAGGTCGGTTATTATATTGCGAGAGGAGCTGTGAACATGTCACTTGTTCTCATTTTCATTAGAGCATCATATCCTGAAGGATCTTCTGTCACAACCTGCTAAGACCGGCAGAAGATCGAACATCAGCCAGTCTGCATTTCAGTTTTCTACTGATTCTGACTTTTGTTAAATTAGATAGGAAATCAAAGCATTTTTAAAACTTTGCTCAAATCGTTTTGACCACGAAAAACTGAACCCATTGAAGACTGTGGATTGATAATGAATGTCATTATCATTATCAGGACCTCAGCAGTTTGACAGGCGGTAAGTTTAATGTGGATCCAGACTGAGTCTCATGTCGGACAACAGAACGTCTCAACTTGGACAACAGAACATCTCAACTTGGACAACAGATCGTTTCTGTGTCAGGATCCCTGTCTGACCCTGTGTGTTGTGACCTTTGTTTCCCCAGACCTCCTTTCCTCATGTGTCCTGTCATTCCCTGGTGTATTTGTTGTGTTTGGCCATGTGCTTGTGTTTTGCTGTGTCCTCCTCTGCTGGCCTCCAGTCACCTCCCATGGCCACGCCCCTCATCAGTCTGAGCAGCTGCCATCAATCCTGCTGATCACCACCTGCAGGTTGCTCATCACACTAATCACCTTAGGTGTCGGTCCATACTCTCAGCTTCATCACCTCACCATCAACCTGTCGCGAGTGCTACCAGCCAGCTATCCGTCCGTTCCTGTTCCGTTCCATTCTGTTCTGGCTACCTGTCATGGATTACCACACACTCATCCTGCCTGCTACCCTGTGTCGCAAGAATCCAGTCTGCTGCCCTCTTGTGTCGGACCTCGGGAAATCACGCAAGTCGCTCCAGTCTGCTGCCTGCCTGCCTGCGGTGTCTACCTCCCACCTGATCCTGCCTGGACCAGAGCTGAGGGCGTCTTCGCAACAGCTGGCTCCGCCCCCTGGTACCTGTAAAATATAAACTGTTTTGTATCTGAACTTTGAGTCTGTGTCTGCATTTGGGTCCAGTCCAGCGACACCTCATGACATTCTTCTTGGACAATAGAACGTCTAATGTTGGAGAAAGGAACGTCTCATTTGGGACAACGGAATGTCTCATTTGGGACAACGGAACATCTCGTGTTGGACAACGGAACGTCTCGTGTTGGACAACGGAACGTTTAATGTTGGACAACGGAACGTCTCATTTGGGACAACGGAATGTCTCAATTGGGACAACGGAACGTCTCATGTTGGACAACGGAACGTCTCATTTGGGACAACAGAACGTTTCTTGTTGGACAACAGAATGGGGGGTAAAAGGAGGTCTGATTTGTGGAGTGTGCCTCACACCCTCTTCGGGGTGCCACCCCCCCCTCCTCTCACTCCTTTCTTCTCAGCCACTCTGATGTAATCCAAAGGCCTCGGCAGGAGCAGCTGCACAGCGAACCAGCCGTCCCTCCTTCCCTCTCCCTTTCGCCAAATGTCTTTCTCTCCTTTTTTTTACTCTTCCAGAGGCATGCAAGGCACAGGACAGGACAGGAGACTCTGAAGAGGGGGGAGGTCTCTCCTCAGGGAGGTGCTGTCTCCTCCATCTTTGATCCGTCTGTCAGAGCTCATTAGTGTCTGATGTCCACTGACAGACTGCAGTTTTATTTTAAAAGTGTTTCCTGTTCTGCAGCTCAGACCAGGAGCATCTCTGGGACACCAGCAGCTGCAGAGGGAGAGGGAGGGAGACAGAGGGAGAGCGAGAGAGATGTTCTAACCCTGACCTTCCTGAGCTTCTCCAGGTGGCGCTGCACTCTCCTGAGCTCCACCTGAGCTCCACCTGAGCTCCTCACCTCTGAGTTCTAGCTGAAGGGGCCGCTGCGGTTTATTTATGCCTGTCAAGGTGTGTCTTCAACTGAACATTGGACTTCCTCATCACCAGGTTAGAGGGTCCGCAGGGGTCACATATTGTGTGTGTGTGTGTGTGTGTGTGTGTGTGTGTGTGTGTGTGTGTGTGTGTGTGTGTGTGTGTGAGTGAGTGAGTGTGAGAGTAGCAGGGTGCAGCACCTTGGGTGGCCCGGCCCATTGTTTGGCACCATGGCAGTCTGGACATCAGCCTTTCAACCAGCTCAACATCAACCACGAGCTTTTGACTCGGAGGGTTCAGCCAGTTGAGGCTCCTTGTGCAGGTTAGACTGTATATCTAACACACATACAGTATTTGAGAGATGGAACGCAGGTCGGCTGGTGAATCCAGAGCTTCACCTTCTGGATCAGTTCCCTTTTCACCTAAATATTTTACTTTCCTGCCTCCATCCGACCCTCACTGGTGAACAAGAACGCCTTCACTTGGAGAGACATCCACGGACATAATCCTGAGATCCCCAAACCGGACGTCCTCCTCTCCTGCTGCTTCTTTGCACCGTGGCCAATAAAAGACAGACAGCATGGGGGACAGGGAACAACCGTGGAGGAGGACAACATCCACTGGAGACATGTCTACTTTACTTATGAGTGGCTCAAAGCAATGAACCCGAAACCATGTGGGATGTAGAACTCATTTCTCCTCCTGAATCAGAAGTCCTACATTCGGTCTGGTACCCTGATAGTTCGACCACCTCTGGTCCCCCTGTTTAATGATGGGAACCTGGTCGTCCAGTCCTCAGGTACTGATCCGACCTCCATGTGCCGTTGAAGAGGTGTGTAAACCAAGACAACACAACAAAGTCCAGAGCATTCATCCTCTCAGGAGGCTGTCACCTGCTCATGGGACATCCCTTCTGAACCACCTCAGAGACCACAGAGACCACAGACACCTTCAGAGACCTTCAGAGATCACAGACACCTCAGAGACCACGGAGACCTTCAGAGCCCTCTGAGACCTTCAGAGACCACAGAAACCTCAGAGACCACGGACACCAATGAGACCTTCAGAGACCAGAGAGACCTTCAGAGACCACAGACACCACAGAGACCTTCAGAAACCACAGAAACCTCAGAGACCTTCAGAGACCTCTGAGACCTTCAGAGACCACAGAAACCTCAGAGACCACGGACACCAATGAGACCTTCAGAGACCTTCAGAGACCAGAGAGACCTTCAGAGACCACAGACACCACAGAGACCTTCAGAAACCACAGAAACCTCAGAGACCACATTACATTTAGCTGACGCTTTTATCCAAAGCGACTTATAATAAGTTCATTTCAACCATGAAGGTTCAAAACCAGAACAACAGGAATCAAGAAAATACAATTTATTCCAGAAAGCCAAACTACAAAGTTCTATCAGTAAGTTCCATTTTAAGATACTAAAATTCTACTGTTCAAGGTAAAGTCTGAAGAGGTGTGTTTTTAGTTTGTGGTGGAAGATGTTCAGAGTTTCTGCTGTCCTGATGTTGGTGGGGAGCTCATTCTACCATTTAGGAGCCAGGATAGAGGAGGAGGAGGAGGAGGAGGAGTGGCAGCAATATTCCACTCAAGTTTATCAATTAATCCAGTTTGTGTTGGAGGGGCAGAAACCCTCTCTAGCTTTAAGATTAGACTCAAAACGTTCCTTTTTGATAAAGCCTATAGTTAGGGCTGGCTCAGGTTGCAGATGCGGGCAGCTACTGGTAACCAGTGAAGGGAGCGGAGGAGGAGGAGGAGGAGGAGGAGGAGGAGCGGAGTAGTGTGAGTGAATTTAGGAGGTTAAAGACCAGTCGAGCTGCTGCATTCTGGATGAGCTGCAGAGGTCAGATGGTACTAACAGGTAGACCTGCCAGGAGGGAGTTACAGTAGTCCAGACGTGAGATGACTAGAACCTGGACCAGAACCTGGACCAGAGTCTGGACCAGAACCTGGACCAGAGCCTGCACCTCCTTCTGAGTGAGAAGAGGACGTATTCTCCTGATGTTGTGCAGCATGTATCTACAGGAACGTGTTGTTGCAGTGATGTTGGCAGTAAGAGAGAGTTGACTGTCGAGTGTCTCCGAGGTTCTTATCAGTCAGGGTCGGGATAACAGAGTTGTTGAAGGTAGTAGTCAGGTCGAGGGTGGGAGAGTCTTTCTCTGGAAGGAAGAGCAGTTCGGTCTTGTGGAGGTTGATTTTCAGGTGGTGTGAGGACATCCACTGAGAGATGTCAGTCAGACAGGCAGAGATTCATGCTGCTACCTGTGTTTCAGATCTGGAAAAGAGAGGATCAGTTGGGTGTCATCAGCATAGCTGTGGTAGGAAAAGACATGCGAGTGAACAACAGAGCCGAGAGAGTCGGTGTAGAGAGAAGAGGAGGGGACCTGGGACGGAGCCTTGAGGGACACCAGTAGTGAAAACACAGAAACCTCAGAGACCACAGAGACGTCAGAGACCACGGAGACGTCAGAGACCACTTAGACCACGGAGACGTCAGAGACCAGGGAGACCTCGGAGACGTCAGAGACCTCGGAGACCTCAGAGACCACAGAAACCTCAGAGACCACAGAGACCAAAGAGACCTCAGACACCAATGAGACCTTCAGAGACCACAGACACCTTCAGAGACCACAGAAACCTCAGAGACCACAGACACCTTCAGAGACCATAGAAACCTCAGAGACCACAGACACCTTCAGAGACCACAGAGACCTTCAGAGACCTTCAGAGACCAGTATTATTTTTTAAAAGCATCCCAATTTTAAGCAAATCAATTAACACTCAAATTCACATCTATTACATTAATTGGAAACCACACCATCAAATAATCAGTGACACTATCTATATGCCCAAAGTTGGCCCATGCAGGCACAATGGCATATTTACCATTGCTGCAAGATGTTGCGGATATTTCAGAGGCAGCGAGGTGAGATACACACCGTATATCCCAGCAGTCCATCAGCCGCACTCTCTCGCGAGTCCTGGCTAGAATTAATCAACGTGCCACGCAATATATCACATTTCCATATACCGCAGAACCACAGGACCCAGTCCAAAGAGGCTTCCATTTCCCTGCTAGTCTACCCAACACCATCAGTGCTTTTGACTGCACGCACATTGGTATTAAGGCACCCTCTCCAGATCCATTCCCACATCTTAACCAATGTTCATCTGATCAGTGATTCCCAGCACCACCTTCTGAATGTGGTCTTCTGCTTCCCAGGAGGCGCCCACAACTCAAACATTTTGCAGAACAGCTCTGTGGGTATGCACCTCAAGCAAGGAGCTTTATCAGGAGATGGAGGATATGCCCTGGCCCCCTGGTGACACCAGTCACCAGCCTGAGACGCACCAGGAGGTGTCTTTTAATCAGAGCGCACCGTCAGCATGTGTTTGGACACAGCAGGTGGCGAGCTGCTATACAAACCAGAGAAGGTGTGTATGAAGATAACAGCTGAGAAATTGATTTCTTCTTTAAAAGATAGAGAACATGTAGCCAGATTTAGTAATTTTTGCATTTAATAATTATGGGAAACTTTTCATCGTTTTAGGTTTGTAGGATAATCATGGCCTGCTGTGCCTTGCATAACATGGCAATGAGAGGTGGAGTACCACCACAGCAGCATGATGATGCGTCTGAGCCACTCGAAGGTCCCGACAACAGATCTGCTGTCCAAGTCAGAGAGCAAATATCTGCTCGCCTGTAACCTAAATAAAGGCTGTGCAATTATTTTTTTGACTTTCACTGTGTGATTACATATATCTTACAATTAATATCATGAAGAAACGTCACAAAAAAAATTACAGAACAAAACAAAGAGAAATTTACAACAGAAACGGGTTTCAGAGGAGCCTGTCTTTATGTCTTTACATTTTTTTCAAGGGTTTGGGAGATTGTAACCCGTGTGGAGGATATCTGGGTCAGCGCTCCTGATCGTCCAGGACCGCATCTGAAAGTAGACGTGGGGCAGCTGAATGTGATCTGAGCGCAGGTCCAGAGATTCTGCTGCAGGGAGGAATGGCCGGTGAGGTGACGGTTCAGATGGTGGTTGCCTCTCATCTGTCAATAAATGTTAAAAATCAAAGCTCTGTAGTGTGCTTTTATTTCTGAGGGTTTAAACGTTTGGTGATGTAAAAGCAAATATTTACAAGTTGAATGCGAAATAAATGCTTATTGTTCACATGTTGAGGAGAACACGTCTTCAGAACAGTAACCTGCCTTTAGTTTTTACACACTGGTGTTCACATGGTCAGAGTGTCACATGACAGCCGTTAGATAAAATCTAATCTGAAATTGTATTTTGGAAAAACCCGCTTACCTTCCGATTCGGAGATAGAACCCAGAGATGAACCGGCTGCCACGGCGCCCAGCTCTGTGTCCAGATGATCTGCAGATCCACCAGACCAGGCTGGTCCCTCCTCCAGTGATCTGCCTCTCTCCTATATTTTACAAAATGTTTGGGGCCTTCCAACTTTAAATTGAACTATTTATTTTTATTTCATCAGTTGTTCTCTCTTCTCCCAATACGACACTCACTGCATGGCACTCGTTCTAGGTAGTTAAACCTCACCTGGTCTCTCTGGACTGATACAGTTTTTACTCATTAAAAACCTGCAGCTGATCCAAAATGCTGCATCAAGAGTACTGACAGGATTTATCAAGAGAGATCATATTTCTCCAGTTTTAGCTTCTCTTCACTGACTTCCTGTGAAATCAAGAATAGAATTTAAAGTTCTCTTGATGACTTACAAAGCTCTACATGACCAGGCTCCATCATATCTTAGAGATCTTTTAGAACCATATAATCCTAGCAGAGCACTTCTCTCTCAGTACGCTGGTCTACTTGTGGTTCCTAGAGTTTCCAGAAGTAGAATGGGAGGCGGAGATTCAGTTTTCAGGCTCCTCCCCTGTGGAACCAGCTCCCAGTTTGTGTTGGAGGGGCAGAAACCCTCTCTGGCTTTAAGATTAGACTCAAAACGTTCCTTCTTGATAAAGCCTATAGTTAGGGCTGGCTCAGGTAGACCTGAACCAACCCTTAGTTATGCTGTTATAGGCCGAGGCTGCTGGAGGACCTCATTACATGCTGAGCTTCTTTTCTTTCCTCCTACTCTTTAACTGACTCATACCTCACCATCTTTTTCTCTCCCATAGTTTCTTATTATTATCTGTTGTCTCCATTCAGTTCCTTCACTCGTGTAGTTTCTGTTCTTTCTTTTCCAGATGTTCCGTCATGGAGCTGCATGTCTCTGCTCTGTACTTGTCGTCTCCACCAACAGTTCTTCTCTTCTATCTCTATGCTGTCCTTTTCTCTCTCTGCTCTCCTCTCACCCCAACCGGTCGAGGCAGATGCTCCGCCCACCTCTGATCCTGGTTCTGTTAACAGATGCTCCGCCCACCTCTGATCCTGGTTCTGTTAACAGATGTTCTCCACCTCTGATCCTGGTTCTGTTAACAGATGTTCTCCACCTCTGATCCTGGTTCTGTCGGAGGTTTCTTCCTGTTAAAGAGAGTTTTTCTTCCCTCTGTTGGAGGTTTTTCTCCCTTAAAGAGGAGTTTTTCCCTCCTAGCTTATGTGGGAATTGTTGAATTGTTGAATTGTTGGTTTCTCTGTATAATATTGTAAAGTCTTGCTGTAAAGACTTTAATGTGTTAAGTGCCATGAAATAATCTGTGTTGTGATTTGGTGCTATAGAAATAAAGTTGAATTGAATTGAATTGAATTGAATTGAATTGAATTGAATTGAATTGAATTGAATAGTGTTGTGTCAAAAAAAAGTCTTCAGTTGGGTCAGTTTTCAGATTCAACAAAATTATCTAATCTTAGGAATTTGGGGGAGATATTTATTGAATTCAATAAAATGAGACAAACATATGATCAGGCTGGCATAGTTCAATTAAAAGTACGATTTATTGCATTTCAAAAATTAATACAGAAATCTGACATTTGGGTTCCATGGAAAGCATCCCTGACTAAATCGCTGAGGAGTCCCCTTTTCATACCTCAAGATGTCCACGCTAGGGTGTGGAGCTTCAGATGCACTCTGTCCTCAGAGATGAAGACACCAGCATCATCTAGAACTGTCCTCAGAGACAAAGACACCTGCATCATTTGGAACTGTCCTCAGAGACAAAGACACTTTAAAACTAAAGCTTAACATTTACATTACTTTCTAGACACTTTGTTCAACCAATAATTACTGAATGCTGAGAAAATAGATCATTTTTATTTAATAGGTTGGAGACGTTTGCAGCACGTTGCTCTTCATCAGTGTTGTTAATAAATGAGTTGCATCGGGCGCTTTACATGTGAATAATTTACTTCAGCTTCTCAACATGGTTCCAGCTCCTGATTTCACAGTGTTCACGTTCACATTAAATGAATGATGAAATGAGCGTTGAGGCGGCTCCATCCTCTCCTGCGGTGAGTATCTCATTGTTGATGAGCCCAATGACTCGTCGCCAGTCGTTTTAAAGCATGTCAGGTATGTCAGTTTCCTCGTCCTTGGAATTCGTTGCTGCTCTGCTCCTTCTAGAGCCGTTAATTGACAATAAGTTGCACCACAGAGGTTTTAAAGGGGACGAGAGGAACTCATTTGATTGGCAATGATTGAAGTCGGTTGTGACACCTTCTAATTATCAATTCCTCCTCCATTGTGCTCCCAGCCCTCAGAACGTAGACCTGCGTTTGCAGCCCCCATCATGTGCGATGATGTTTATTACTCAATGAAATGCAAGGAATTTATTAGCAAATGGTCAGATGTTTAAAAGATTTGTTGAACGTCTAAGAAACAAACCACAAATTATATAGACAGAAGCAACTTGTCTTAAGGAAGCATTCGATTTTGTAATAAAAAGATATGTTAATATATGAAGTTGAGGGAAGTGGAGGAAGATGTGTAATGTGTGTGAAGCAAGAAATACAATATAGAGAAGAGGAAAAGGAAAATGTTGAGAATTGCAAACAGCTAACTTTTACAATCCTTGAAATAAACTTTCTTTAGAATCAGAAGGACAACTTGTTTATCTCAAACGAAAAGATATTTGTAGAGATTTTAATGCCCATAGTACATTATTGGATAACTTTAATGATGGAAATGGAGAGTTGATGGAACAGCTAATGGAAATGAAATGTGTAGTACACATCAGTGATGGAAATCATTGACAATAAAACTACAGCATCAAATATTCTTTGATTAACAGCCAGTTATTCACATAGCACACCAGATGTTTTCAGACACACACATGTTTGTATGGACATCGGATCACATATAGAAACCAGAAGAAATGAAACCGCTCTCAAATGTGCAAAGAAAGCTGCAAAAAGAAACCACATTCACATCAGAGTTTCCTCTAAAAATTAAGAACATCATTCAGGTCAGACTGAGAAGCAGTGGGAGGAAGAATAGTTCAATATTTGACATAAGAAGACATAAACTGAAAGCATGATCTGAAAAAAAGCATGATCTGCTTCACTGTCCATAATGAGAGAGGAGAACTGGATTTCCTTTCTTTGTACATTAGAGGGCGGTAGAGAGTCACTGTAGCATCCACCACCCTGTCTTCAGTTCAGTGTTACACTGAAATCAGATCCAGTCACAGAGTGTGATGGGGGACAGATTTTAGTGTGACACTGTCTCTCAGTTTCTGCAATTTGGGAGAATTAAAATGTGCTGCTGTTAGTCAGGAGTTGGTTTGTTTTTATATAACTGATGATCGTAGAGTTATAGACTGTATGATCTCAGTAGTGGACAGACAATAAATAATCAGTTATTACATTACAGCCTGATTATTTCCATTAAACAAACTCTGAAAAAACATGTTTGGAATATTTTTCAGCACAGTTTGTGTCCACACTCACCTCCAGTTCCTTCCTCCTCCCTCCTCCCCGATGGGTCCCCCCTCCTCCGTCCTCCCTGATGGGTCCCTCCTCCTCCCTCCTCCCCGATGGGTCCTTCGTCCTCCCCAATGGGTCCCTCGTCCTCCCCGATGGGTCCCTCGTCCTCCCCGATGGGTCCCTCCTCCTCCCTCCTTCTCCTCCTCCTCCTCCTCCCCAATGGGTCCCTCGTCCTCCCCGATGGGTCCCTCCTCCTCCCCGATGGGTCATTCGTCCTCCCCGATGGGTCCCTACTCCTCCCTCCTTCTCCTCCTCCCTCCTTCCCGATGGGTCCCTCCTCCATCCCGATGGGTCCCTCCTCCATCCCGATGGGTCCTTCGTCCTCCCCAATGGGTCCCTCCTCCTCCCCGATGGGTCCTCCCTCCTCCCCGATGGGTCCGTCCTCCTCCCCGATGGGTCCCTACTCCTCCCCGATGGGTCCGTCCTCCTCCCCGATGGGTCCCTACTCCTCCCTCCTTCTCCTCCTCCCTCCTTCCCGATGGGTCCCTCCTCCATCCCGATGGGTCCTTCGTCCTCCCCAATGGGTCCCTCCTCCTCCCCAATGGGTCCTCCCTCCTCCCCGATGGGTCCCTCCTCCTCCCTCCTTCTCCTCCTCCCTCCTTCCCGATGGGTCCCTCCTCCTCCCCGATAGGTCCCTCCTCCTCCCTCTTTCTCCTCCTCCGTCCTTCCCGATGGGTCCCTCCGCCATCCCGATGGGTCCTTCGTCCTCCCCGATGGGTCCCTCGTCCTCCCCGATGGATCCCTCCTCCTCCCTCATCCCTGATGGGTCCCTCCTCACCCGCGATGGGTCCTTCGTCCTCCCCGATGGGTCCCTCCTCCTCCCCGATGGACCCCTCCTCCTACCCGATGGGTCCTCCCTCCTCCCTGATGGGTCCCTCCTCACCCGCGATGGGTCCTTCGTTCTCCCCGATGGGTCCCTCCTCCTCCTCCCTCCTTCTCCTCCTCCTCACCCCCGATGGGTCCTTCGTCCTCCCCAATGGGTCCCTCCTCCTCCCCAATGGGTCCTCCCTCCTCCCCGATGGGTCCCTCCTCCTCCCTCCTTCTCCTCCTCCCTCCTTCCCGATGGGTCCCTCCTCCTCCCCGATAGGTCCCTCCTCCTTCCTCTTTCTCCTCCTCCGTCCTTCCCGATGGGTCCCTCCGCCATCCCGATGGGTCCTTCGTCCTCCCCGATGGGTCCCTCGTCCTCCCCGATGGATCCCTCCTCCTCCCTCATTCCTGATGGGTCCCTCCTCACCCGCGATGGGTCCTTCGTCCTCCCCGATGGGTCCCTCCTCCTCCCCGATGGACCCCTCCTCCTACCCGATGGGTCCTCCCTCCTCCCTGATGGGTCCCTCCTCACCCGCGATGGGTCCTTCGTTCTCCCCGATGGGTCCCTCCTCCTCCTCCTCCCTCCTTCTCCTCCTCCTCACCCCCGATGGGTCCTTCGTCCTCCCCGATGGGTCCCTCCTCCTCCCCGATGGGTCCTTCGTTCTCCCCGATGGGTCCCTCCTCCTCCTCCCTCCTTCTCCTCCTCCTCACCCCCGATGGGTCCTTCGTCCTCCCCGATGGGTCCCTCCTCCTCCCCGATGGGTCCTTCCTCGTCCCCGATGGGTCCTTCTTCCTCCCCAGTGGGTCCCTCCTCCTCCCCAATGGGTCCTCCTTCCTCCCCAATGGGTCCCTCGTCCTCCCCGATGGGTCCGTCCTCCTCCCTCCTCATCCCTCCTCCCCGATGGGTCCTTCTTCCTCCCCGATGGGTCCTTCCTCGTCCCCGATGGGTCCTTCTTCCTCCCCAGTCGGTCCCTCCTCCTCCCCGATGGGTCCCTCCTCCTCCCCAATGGGTCCTCCTTCCTCCCCAATGGGTCCCTCGTCCTCCCCGATGGGTCCGTCCTCCTCCCTCCTCCCCAATGGGTTCCTCCTCCTTCCTCCTCCCCGATGGGTCCTTTGTCCTCCCCGATGGGTCCTTCTTCCTCCCCAGTGGGTCCCTCCTCCTCCCCGATGGGTCCTCCTTCCTCCCCGATGGGTCCCTCGTCCTCCCCGATGGGTACCTCCTCCTCCCTGATGGGTCCTTCTTCCTCCCCAGTGGGTACCCCCCTCCTCCCCGATGGGTCCCTCGTCCTCCCCGATGGGTCCCTCGTCTTCCCCGATGGGTCCCTCCTCCTCCCGAATAGGTCCTTCGTCCTCCCCGATGGGGTACTCCTCCTCCCTCGTTCTCCTCCTCCTTCTCCCACCTCCCCGATGGGTCTCTCCTCCTCCCCGATGGGTCCTTCGTCCTCCCGAATGGGTGCCTCCTCCTCCCTCCTCCCCGATTGGTCCTCCCTCCTCCCCAATGGGTCACTCCTCCTCCCCGATGGGTCTTTCGTCCTCCCCGATGGATCCCTCCTCCTCCCCGATGGGGTCCTCCCTCCTCCCCGATGGGTCCCTCGTCCTCCCCGATGGATCCCTCGTCCTCCCCGATGGGTCCGTCCTCCTCCCTCCTCCCCGATGGGTTCCTCCTCCTCTCTCCTCCCCGATGGGTCCTTCTTCCTCCCCGATGGGTCCTTCCTCGTCCCCGATGGGTCCTTCTTCCTCCCCAGTCAGTCCCTCCTCCTCCCCGATGGGTCCCTCCTCCTCCCCAATGGGTCCTCCTTCCTCCCCAATGGGTCCCTCATCCTCCCCGATGGGTCCGTCCTCCTCCCTCCTCCCCGATGGGTCCCCCCTCCTCCGTCCTCCCTGATGGGTCCCTCCTCCTCCCTCCTCCCCGATGGGTCCTTCGTCCTCCCCAATGGGTCCCTCGTCCTCCCCGATGGGTCCCTCGTCCTCCCCGATGGGTCCTTCTTCCTCCCCGATGGGTCCTTCCTCGTCCCCGATGGGTCCTTCTTCCTCCCCAGTCAGTCCCTCCTCCTCCCCGATGGGTCCCTCCTCCTCCCCAATGGGTCCTCCTTCCTCCCCAATGGGTCCCTCGTCCTCCCCGATGGGTCCGTCCTCCTCCCTCCTCCCCGATGGGTCCCCCCTCCTCCGTCCTCCCTGATGGGTCCCTCCTCCTCCCTCCTCCCCGATGGGTCCTTCGTCCTCCCCAATGGGTCCCTCGTCCTCCCCGATGGGTCCCTCCTCCTCCCCGATGGGTCCTTCGTCCTCCCGATGGGTCCCTCCTCCTCCCTACTTCTCCTCCTCCCTCCTTCCCGATGGGTCCCTCCTCCATCCCGATGGGTCCTTCGTCCTTCCCAATGGGTCCCTCCTCCTCCCCGATGGGTCCTCCCTCCTCCCCGATGGGTCCGTCCTCCTCCCCGATGGGTCCCTACTCCTCCCTCCTTCTCCTCCTCCCTCCTTCCCGATGGGTCCCTCCTCCATCCCGATGGGTCCCTCCTCCTCCCCAATGGGTCCTCCCTCCTCCCCGATGGGTCCCTCCTCCTCTCTCCTTCTCCTCCTCCCTCCTTCCCGATGGGTCCCTCCTCCTCCCCGATAGGTCCCTCCTCCTCCCTCTTTCTCCTCCTCCGTCCTTCCCGATGGGTCCCTCCGCCATCCCGATGGGTCCTTCGTCCTCCCCGATGGATCCCTCCTCCTCCCTCCTCCCTGATGGGTCCCTCCTCACCCGCGATGGGTCCTCCCTCCTCCCTGATGGGTCCCTCCTCCTCCCCGATGGATCCCTCCTCCGTGCTGGGTCCTTCGTCCTCTCCAGAGCAGTCCTCACAGTAGCTTCATTCAGAGGTGAGACAGTGCATTCACTGGCAGCTGACTGCTGCTGGGGATTTAAAGCACATGTTGGATATGAACACGTATGGAGGCCCTGAGACGTCATGTAGCAGTGTCAATCAGAGTGACACAGCTTCATGTAACCATGGTAACAACCGGACACTGACCATGAAGTTACAGTGTGGTGTTGCAGAGGGCTGGGATCACCATGGAAACGCTAACTCACGTATAATCCTGCTGTGTTCATGTTGCATCGTGCTGTACACTAAACCATCATGCCAGTTGTTCTGTGTGTGTGTGTGTATGTGAGACGTGACCTGTCTCTGATCTGTCTCCTCCTCAGCCTCCCGTCCTCCAGACTAACTCCACCCAGACAAACCAAACCTTTGGATTTACATTTAGAATGTTTTCAGTTCATCAAAGCGTCTCAGATTCCCCAAAGAGAGGAAGAAAGGTGATCCTTTATGTGATGAGTGGTCTTCAGGAAGCTGCTGTGGTGGTCTCTGCCTTTGTTGGACCGGGAGTTTTGATAGCTCGCCCATTTGTAACACCTGGTGCTGCTAATGAGCAGAGGGGTGTGGTCAGACCAGCTGTAGCCAACCAGCGTCAACCCTGTTGTAAAACCAGGAAGTGCTTGAAGAGTCAGTTTCAGCGTCTGAAGACTCGGAGGATAAAGACAAAGGAGTCTTCCGTTGGAGTCTCCGAAGACTCGGAGGATTACGTTACATTTCATTTAGCAAACGCTTTTGTCCAAAGCGACTTACAATAAGTGCATTTCAACCATGAGGGTACAAAACCAGAACAACAAGAATCAAGAAAATACAATTTCTTCCAGAAAGCCAAACTACAAAGTTCTATTAGTAAGTTCCATTTTAAGATACTAAAGTTCTACTGTTCAAGGTGAAGGAGGAAGAGGAGTGTTTTTAGTTTGTGGTGGCAGATGTTCAGAGTTTCTGCTGTCCTGATGTTGGTGGGGAGCTCATTCTACCATTTAGGAGCCAGGACAGAGGAGGAAGAGGAAGAGGAAGAGGAAGAGGAAGAGCGGAGTAGTGTGAGTGAATCTAGGAGGTTAAAGACCAGTCGAGCTGCTGCATTCTGGATGAGCTGCAGAGGTCAAATGGTACTAACAGGTAGACCTGCCAGGAGGGAGTAACAGTTGTCCAGAACCTGGACCAGAACCTGCACCTCCTTCTGAGTGAGAAGAGGACGTATTCTCCTGATGTTGTGCAGCATGTATCTACAGGAACGTGTTGTTGCAGTGATGTTGGCAGAAAGAGAGAGTTGACTGTCGAGTGTCTCCGAGGTTCTTATCAGTCAGGGTCGGGATAACAGAGTTGTTGAAGGTAGTAGTCAGGTCGAGGGTGGGAGAGTCTTTCTCTGGAAGGAAGAGCAGTTCGGTCTTGTGGAGGTTGATTTCCAGGTGGTGTGAGGACATCCACTGAGAGATGTCAGTCAGACAGGCAGAGATTCATGCTGCTACCTGTGTTTCAGATCTGGGAAAAGAGAGGATCAGTTGGGTGTCATCAGCATAGCTGTGGTAGGAAAAGACATGCGAGTGAAGGACAGAGCCGAGAGAGTCGGTGTAGAGAGAGAAGAGAAGGGGACCCGGGACGGAGTCTTGAGGGACACCAGTAGTGAGAGGACAAGGTTCAGACACAGATCCTCTCCAAGTTACTCGGTAGGTGAGGTTGTTGAGGTAGGATGAGAACAGGGAGAGAGCAGAGCCTGAGACACCGAGGTCCTGAAGGAGGAAAGAAGGATCTGGTGGTTCACTGTGTCCAATGCAGCAGAAGGTCTAGAAGGATCAGGACAGAGGACAGAGAGGCTGCTCTAGCAGTGTGAAGCTGCTCAGAGACAGAAGGAGGACCGTCTCTGAGTGGTCTGTTGAAACCAGACTGGTGGTCAAGAAGGTTATTATGGTGGAAATAGGAGGAGAGTTGGTTGAAGATAGCTTGCTCCAGAGTTTTAGAAAGAAATGGAAGAAGAGAGACGGTCTGTAGTTGTTTACTTCAGACGGGTTGAGGGGGGGTTTCTTCAGGAGAGGGTTTACTCTCCTTCAGAGAGTTCAGGAAACAGACCGTTGACAGAGAAGAGTTGATGAGATGGAGAGAAAAGGAAGAAGGTCTGGAGCAATAGACTGGAGAATGTGAGATGGGATGGGGAGGGGGGGCAGGTGGTTGGGGAGGTGGAGGTTACCAAGGTAACAACTTGACACGTGTCCAAGTGGGACAGAAGATAGTTTTTCATTCATTATATGAGCTTTTGCTGCTTTCTTCACCATCTGTCCTTCCAGAGGACGGATGGACGTCTGAGAGACGTAAATACGAGAGTTGTTGGTGAACCGGTTGTTGTTAAATAATCTCCGGAAACCGACCGGTGTTTGGTGGAAACATCTGCTTTTGTGTATCTATATAAATAATTTTATTCTCCAAATGAAAATAGCGCTGCTCCCAGGGTGGTCCGACCGGCCCGACACCTGTCACACGGCCCAAAGAGACACTCTCCAGTGAACTATTTAAAACATGGGCCATAAACAGCATAATGTCATAAATTAAACAACCATCCAAGAATAGAACATGTTTGAGGAGGTCAATGAGGCTCATTGCACCAAAACACGAGCTATTGACACCATATCATACAAAATAACTGCTATTTTATTGCTTTTCTATTATTCTATTATTATCTTATTGCTTCTGTATGCTGCTGTAGCGAAAAAAAATGTCCCCTCAGGGATTAATAAAGTAACTACCTAACCTAACCTAATGATCCTGTCAGAGATCTGCTGGATCTGATAAGAAACACCCAGATTTAGTTGGAAAATAATTTAAAATAGACAAACAGGATTATTTACATCTACAGCATGAATACGAGAGACCGGCAGAGACTGAACGTTCCTGTGATGTCACGAGTCAACTGGATTAAAGAAGGCTGCACCCTGCTGGTGGAAAAGGGAAATACAATCAGGTGTGTTATCAAATCTGGGTGAACATTGTGGTGTCATATCTTGTCTGGTAGAAATCAAACTAACCACACTGATAGTTTTCATTAGTTAATTTATATATATATATATATGTATACATGGAGCTGTCATGATGAGCGTCCTCCACCGGCAGGACGAATGAGATGGACGTTTTCTGAGAAGCCTCTTACATCAGATGGAAGATTAACAGTGAAGGACACTCCATCATGTGAAGCCCCCCCCACCCATCCCAGCTGTGACTGTTAACGACATGTCTTCTTTTTGATATTACATGGATGATTTCTCCAGTATTAATAAAATGATGGTTGAGTTTTATGGGATGGTGCTGCAGACAGACTCTGGTTGACGGAAGTGTGCCACCTGGCTGCAGGCTCACAGATCCGCCTGACACAAGTCACTAATGAAGTTTACTGTAGGTTTTCCCTCCACAGAGCCACAGCTCAGATTAGTGTGCTCTTTATTATGGTTTTAGGTGACTCTCAAAAGAGCCTTTGTGTGTCTGAGATTAGGGCTGCAGGAGATTAGAGTGCAGTGCTGCGTGGACGTTGGCCAACCGCTGCACCAGCTGGAGAGGAAGAACAGGCTGTTAAATCATCCTCACTGACACCGCTCAATAGAAGCAGATCAGCTGCTGCTCTGGCAGTTTGTTGCTAAGCTGTATGAAGCTCTGTAGACTGATTCAAAATGTCCTCCAGAACTTCCTGTGTGGCGCAGCAGGAGGTCAAGAAACAGCTGAACACACACTGACGTTTCCAGAGATTCATGAAGCCTCGACATCACCACACGAACACACACATACACACACACACACACACACACACGCGCGCGCGCGCACACGCACACGCACACACACACACTCATCATCTTCAGCCGTCCACGAAATGTATCCAATCGTCATTGCTGCTCTCCTGTAAGGGCATAAATGGCCAAAAAGGTATATTCTCATCCATTCAGCTGATAGACAACAATTCATGCTCTGTCTCACGTGGCTGTCGGTCACTCACTAATTCATTCTCCGAGCTAAGCATGACCCCGGCCATCATAGCTCCATCGATGACTCTCTGTTTCCAGACCTTCAGAACTTCGGCCCTAGAAGCAGAGAAGGATCCAACCTCAGTCCCACAATTTTCTGACTCAATATTCCTCCCATCGCAGAACTCATCTCTTTATCTCAACAAGCCATCATCTCCAGCTTAGCCCCTAGCACCGTTTCTACTTACTGGATGGCATGGAACTCTTTCCACTCCTTCCATGCCATGTTTAACCTTCCGTTCCTTTCCTTCGACGTGGCCGCCATATGCAGCTTAATCTCTTATGCCCACTCCACCATACACATCAAGATACCCACCATTAAGGTTGACCTCAGTGGTAACAATTTCTTCACAAAATTACTCACAGGTTCCTCCTGCTCCCCTTCAACGCTTTCCCAGTTGTCCATGCTTATTAAAGTGTGAGGATTCCTGTCTATTCCTAGTGTGTTTTCCTCTGTTTTCCTCCAATCACCTTCCCTCATGTGTGCTGTCATCCCCCTGTCTGTTTGTTGTGGTCTGCCATGTGCTTGTGTTTTGTTTTGTATCTCTCAGCAGTAGCCTCCTCCGAGTTCCGCCCACTGCCATGCCCCTCTCCATTGGCAGAGCTGTGCTTCATCCCCGTGATCACCTCCAGCAGACATAAATACCCCGGTCTTTCTCCTGCCAAGCATCATTCCGTCCGTTAACCTACCTGGTATTCCGTCCCCGTAAGTCTGTATGTTTCACTCAGTGAAGTTCCGGTTCTAACTCCCTGTCTGTTTCAAGTGTACCTGCCATCCAGTGTCTAAGCCTCAGGTTCTCACCTGCGTGAAGAAAGCATCCAGTTCATTCCACGGCGATCATCTGTTGATGCTTTGGCAATCCTGTGTCGATCCTAGGGAATCACAGAGCCAACCCTGCCCTCGCTGTGTGAGATCCACACAGTTGATCAAGCCAGCTGTCTCCTGTCAGACCACGGGAGATCCACTAAGAGATCCAGCCTGCCCCCCGGTGTTGGACTGTGGGATTCCACCCCAGGTGAGCTTGCCAGCCGTTTTTCTGTTGTGTTGGATGTTCACACGTTGTGTTGTCAGGTGTTGGTTGTTCACACGTTGTGTTGTATGTTCACACGTTGTGTTGTCATGTGTTGTATGGTCACACGTTGTGTTGTCAGGTGTTGGATGTTCACATGTTGTGTTGTCATGTGTTGGATGGTCACACATTGTGTTGTCAGGTGTTGGCTGGTCACGCGTTGTTTTGACATGTATTGTCACGTTGGGTGGTCACTTGTTGTATTGTCACGTGTTGGATGGTCACATGTTGTATTGTCACGTGTTGGATGGTAAAATGTTGTATTGTCACGTGTTGTTTTGACATGTTTTGTCACATGTTGAATTGTCGTGCGTTGGATGGGAAAATATTGCACTGTCCCAGGTTGAATTGTCAAACGTTGTATTGTCACGTATTGGATGGTCACACGTTGTATGGTCACATATTGGATGGTCACACATTGTATTGTCACGTGTTGTATTGTCACGTGTTGGATGGTCACATGTTGAATTGTCATGTGTTGTATTGTCAAGTCTGGGATGGTCACGTGTTGTATTTTCACGTGTTGGATGGTAACACGTATTGTTATGTGTTGGATGGTAACACCTTGTATTGTCCTGTATTGGATGGACATGTGTTGGATAGTCGTATGTTGTATTGTCGTGTGTTGGATAGTCACACGTTGTGTTGTCATGTGTTGGATGGTCACGTGTTGCATGGTAAAATGTTGTATTGTCCCGCGTTGTATTGTCACATGTTGAGTTGTCATGCGTTGGATGGTCATGTGTTGGATGGTAACGTTTTGTATTGTCACGTGTTGGATGGTCACATGTTGTATTGTCACGTGTTGGATGGTAAAATGTTGTATTGTCACGTGTTGTTTTGACATGTATTGTCACATGTTGAATTGTCATGCATTGGATGGGAAAATATTACATTGTCCCGGGTTGAATTGTCAAACGTTGTATTGTCAGGTATTGGATGGTCACGTGTTGTATTGTCACGTGTTGGATGGTCACACATTGTATTGTCATGTGTTGGATGGTAACATGTTGTATTGTCCTGTGTTGGATGGTCACGTGTTGTATTGTCACATGTTGAATTGTCATGTGTTGTACTGTCACGTGTGGGATGGTCACGTGTTGTATTTTCATGTGTGGGATGGTCAAGTGTTGTGTTGTCACGTGTTGGATGGTCACGTTGTATTGTTATGTGTTGGATGGGAACAACTTATATTGTCCTGTGTTGGATGGACGTGTGTTGGATAGTCGTGTGTTGTATTGTCGTGTGTTGGATAGTCACACATTGTACTATCATGTGTTGGATGGTCAAGTGTTGTATGGTCACATGTTGCATGGTAAAATGTTGTATTGTCCCGCGTTGTATTGTCATATGTAGTTTTGTCACGTATTGTCACGTGTTGAGTTGTCATGCGTTGGATGGTCATGTGTTGTATTGTCATGCGTTGGATGGTCACACTTTGTATTGTCATGTGTTGGATGGTCACATGTTGTATTGTGCCGTGTTGTATGGTCACACATTGTATTGTCATGTGTTAGATGGTCACTTGTTGTATTTTCGTGTGTTGGATGGTCAAACGTTGTATTGTCACGTGTTGGATGGTCACGTGTTGTATTGTCAAGTGTTGGATGGTCACACGTTGTATTGTCACATGTTGAAATTTCACGTGTTGAATTGTCACACGTTGTATTGTCGCGTATTGTCACGTGTTGAATTGTCACACGTTCTCTTGTCATGTGTTGGATGGTCACGTGTTGTATTGTCACGTGTTGGATGGTCACATGTTGTTTTGTCACGTGTTGGATTGTCCCGTTTTGTATTGTCACGTGTTGGATGGTCACGTGTTGTATTGTGCCGTGTTGGATGGTCACGTGTTGTATTGTGCTGTGTTGTATGGTCACACGTTGTATTGTCACATTTTGGATGGTCACGTGTTCTATTGTCTAGTGCTGGATTGTCACATGTTGTATTGTCATGTGTTGGATGGTCGCACGTTGTATTGTCACATGTTGAAATTTCACGTGTTGAATTGTGACACATTGTATTGTCGCTTATTGTCACGTGTTGAATTATCACACGTTATCTTGTCACGTGTTGGATTGTCCCGTTTTGTATTGTCACGTGTTGGATGGTCACACGTTGTATTGTCACGTGGTGGATGGTCACACTTTGTATTGTCACCTGTTGGATGGTCACGTTGTGTTGTCACGTGTTGGATTCTCCCGTTTTGTATTGTCACGTGTTGGATGGTCACGTGTTCTATTGTGCCGTGTTGGATGGTCACACGTTGTGTTGTCACATTTTGGATGGTCATGTGTTGTATGGTCACGTGTTGGATGGTCATGTGTTGTATTATCACGTGGGATGGTCACGTGTTGTATTTTCACGTATTGGATGGTCACACATATTGTTATGTGTTGGATGGTAACACCTTGTATTGTCCTATGTTGGATGGTCACACGTCGTATTGTCCTGTGTTGGATGGACATGTGTTGGAAAGTCGTGTGTTGGATAGTCACACGTTGTATTGTCATATGTTGGATGGTTAAGTGTTGTATGGTCACATGTTGCGTGGTAAAATGTTGTATTGTCCCGCGTTGTATTGTCATACGTTGTTTTGTCATGTATTGTCACGTGTTGAGTTGTCATGCGTTGGATGGTCATGTGTTGTATTGTCATGTGTTGGATGGTCACTTGTTGCATTGTCACACGTTGTATTGTCCTGTGTTGGATGGTAACACGTTGTATTGTCCTGTGTTGGATGGTCACGTGTTGGATGGTCACACGTTGTATTGTCATGTGTTGAATGGTAACACGTTGTATTGTCCTGTGTTGGATGGTCACGTGTTGGATGGTCATGTGTTGGATGGTCACATGTTGTGTTGTGCCGGGTTGTATGGTCACACGTTGTATTGTCATGTGTTGGATGGTCACATGTTGTGTTGTGCCGGGTTGTATGGTCACACGTTGTATTGTCATGTGTTGGATGGTCACATGTTGTGTTGTGCCGGGTTGTATGGTCACACGTTGTATTGTCATGTGTTGGATGGTCACATGTTGTGTTGTGCCGGGTTGTATGGTCACACGTTGTATTGTCATGTGTTGGATGGTCACTTGTTGTATTTTCATGTGTTGGATGGTCAAACGTTGTATTGTCACGTGTTGGATGGTCACGTGTTGTATTGTCACGTGTTGGATGGTCACTTGTTGTATTGTCATGTGTTGGTTAGTCACACGTTGTATTGTCACATGTTGTATTGTCACGTTTTGGATGGTCACATGTTCTATTGTCAAGTGTTGAATTGTCACACGTTGTATTGTCATTTGTTGGATGGTCACACATTGTACTGTCACGTTTTGGATGGTCACACGTTGTATTGTCATGTGTTGGATGGTCACTTGTTGTATTTTCATGTGTTGGATGGTCAAACGTTGTATTGTCATGTGTTGGATGGTCACGTGTTGTATTGTCACGTGTTGGATGGTCACTTGTTGTATTGTCATGTGTTGGTTAGTCACACGTTGTATTGTCACATGTTGTATTGTCATGTTTTGGATGGTCACATGTTCTATTGTCAAGTGTTGAATTGTCACACGTATTGGCATTTGTTGGATGGTCACACGTTGTATTGTCACATGTTGAAATTTCACGTGTTGAATTGTCAAACGTTGTGTTGTGCCGTGTTGTATGGTCACATGTTGTATTGTCACGTGGTGGATGGTCACACTTTGTATTGTCACGTGTTGGATGGTCACGTTGTGTTGTCACGTGTTGGATTCTCCCGTTTTGTATTGTCACATGTTGGATGGTCACGTGTTCTATTGTGCCGTGTTGGATGGTCACACGTTGTGTTGTCACATTTTGGATGGTCACGTGTTCTTTTGTCATGTGTTGGATGGTCACACGTTGGATGGTCACATGTTGTGTTGTGCCGGGTTGTATGGTCACACGTTGTATTGTCATGTGTTGGATGGTCAAACGTTGTATTGTCACGTGTTGGATGGTCACGTGTTGGATTCTCCCGTTTTGTATTGTCACACGTTGGATGGTCACATGTTGTGTTGTGCCGGGTTGTATGGTCACACGTTGTATTGTCATGTGTTGGATGGTCACTTGTTGTATTGTCATGTGTTGGATGGTCAAACGTTGTATTGTCACGTGTTGGATGGTCACGTGTTGTATTGTCACGTGTTGGATGGTCACTTGTTGCATTGTCATGTGTTGGTTAGTCACACGTTGTATTGTCACATGTTGTATTGTCACGTTTTGGATGGTCACATGTTCTATTGTCAAGTGTTGAATTGTCACACGTATTGTCATTTGTTGGATGGTCACACATTGTACTGTCACGTTTTGGATGGTCACACGTTGTATTGTCACATGTTGAAATTTCACGTGTTGAATTGTCAAACGTTGTATTGTGCCGTGTTGTATGGTCACACATTGTATTGTCACATTTTGGATGGTCACATGTTGTATTGTCATGTGTTGGATGGTCACACGTTGTATGGTCACACATTGTATTGTCACATTTTGGATGGTCACATGTTGAAATTTCACGTGTTGAATTGTCACACGTTGTATTGTCGCGTATTGTCACGTGTTGAATTGTCACACGTCTTTCCATGTGTTGGATGTTCACGTGTTGTATTGTCACGTGTTGGATGGTCACACGTTGTATTGTCGCGTATTGTCACGTGTTGAATTGTCACACGTTCTCTTGTCATGTGTTGGATGGTCACGTGTTGTATTGTCACGTGTTGGATGGTCACATGTTGTTTTGTCACGTGGAGGATAGTCACACTTTGTATTGTCACGTGTTGGATGGTCACGTTGTGTTGTCACGTGTTGGATTGTCCCGTTTTGTATTGTCACGTGTTGGATGGTCACGTGTTGTATTGTGCCGTGTTGGATGGTCACGTGTTGTATTGTGCCGTGTTGGATGGTCACACGTTGTATTGTCACATTTTGGATGGTCACGTGTTCTATTGTCAAGTGTTGGATTGTCACACCTTGTATTGTTATGTTTTGGATCGTCACACGTTGTATTGTCACGTTTTGGATGGTGTTGTATCTCAAATTGTTGTCCCCAATTGTTTTCCCCGAGTCCGTTGATAGAAGCAGTCTTTAGGCATTTACCGGTCTTAGTTGATTTTTATTAAGCGTAGTTTACAAGATATCTTGGAGAGCCCAACATCAACAAACGTCTCTTTGTTGGATTCTGACTTCCCCCTTTCCGACACATACACTTATACTATAGGAAGAGGTGTTACCTACAGTGAGTCGGGAACATTTGCATAGTATGTTTGTCTCAGTACTTTTCCACTGTCCTCCGTTTGAACCACATCCCCCTTTTGATCTGATAGTGAGTTGCACCCCACTGTGACCCCAACGTGATAAGTTCCTGCATAAGCAATGTGTTCTACAATGCTTACAGTCAGTATATATTTTGAGCTTCTGTGCTAGGATATGTTTACAACAATACAACACATATATATATATATATCATATCATATCACTTACATATAGGTCGTACCATCACTACCAATCTTAAGGTGTAGACAAAAGGCTGTGTATGTAAATGTGAGTGATACTGCTTGGCCAAACCAAAAGGTCACAGTAGGAGGTCTGCAACCTGTGGGGTCACATACTGTTGTTCTTTGAGGCATTATCAGACGGCTGTCTGGAGGATTCCAGGGGGTGAAGGAAGACAACCCCCACCTCCACCAACCAACAAAGAATACATCAATATACATGACTTTTAGGTGGAAGACAACCCAAATTATATTGTATTATCGTACAACATATGAGCCCTCATATGCACTAAGCAGATCTATATTCCACAATGGTCACACGTTGTATTGTCACATGTTGAAATTTCACGTGTTGAATTGTGACACGTTGTATTGTCGCGTATTGTCACGTGTTGAATTGTCACACGTTGTCTTGTCACGTGTTGGATTGTCCAGTTTTGTATTGTCACGTGTTGGATGGTCACACGTTGTATTGTCACGTGGTGGATGGTCACACTTTGTATTGTCACGTGTTGGATGGTCACGTTGTGTTGTCACGTGTTGGATTCTCCCGTTTTGTATTGTCACACGTTGGATGGTCACATGTTGTGTTGTGCCGGGTTGTATGGTCACACGTTCTATTGTCATGTGTTGGATGGTCACTTGTTGTATTTTCATGTGTTGGATGGTCAAACGTTGTATTGTCACGTGTTGGATGGTCACGTGTTGTATTGTCACGTGTTGGATGGTCACTTGTTGTATTGTCATGTGTTGGTTAGTCACACGTTGTATTGTCACATGTTGTATTGTCACGTTTTGGATGGTCACATGTTCTATTGTCAAGTGTTGAATTGTCACACGTTGTATTGTCATTTGTTGGATGGTCACACATTGTACTGTCACGTTTTGGATGGTCACACGTTGTATTGTCATGTGTTGGATGGTCACTTGTTGTATTTTCATGTGTTGGATGGTCAAACGTTGTATTGTCATGTGTTGGATGGTCACGTGTTGTATTGTCACGTGTTGGATGGTCACTTGTTGTATTGTCATGTGTTGGTTAGTCACACGTTGTATTGTCACATGTTGTATTGTCATGTTTTGGATGGTCACATGTTCTATTGTCAAGTGTTGAATTGTCACACGTATTGGCATTTGTTGGATGGTCACACGTTGTATTGTCACATGTTGAAATTTCACGTGTTGAATTGTCAAACGTTGTGTTGTGCCGTGTTGTATGGTCACACATTGTATTGTCACATTTTGGATGGTCACACGTTGTATTGTCACGTTTTGGATGGTCACACGTATTGTCACATGTTGAAATTTCACGTGTTGAATTGTCACACGTTGTATTGTCGCGTATTGTCACGTGTTGAATTGTCACACGTCTTTCCATGTGTTGGATGTTCACGTGTTGTATTGTCACGTGTTGGATGGTCACTTGTTGTATTGTCACGTGTTGGATGGTCACATGTTATATTGTCACGTGGTGGATGGTCACGTGTTGTATTGTGCCGTGTTGGATGGTCACACGTTGTGTTGTCACATTTTGGATGGTCACGTGTTCTATTGTCAAGTGTTGGATTGTCAGACGTTGTATTATGTTTTGGATCGTCACACGTTGGATGGTCACATGTTGTGTTGTGCCGTGTTGTATGGTCACACATTGTATTGCCATGTGTTGGATGGTCACTTGTTGTATTGTCATGTGTTGGATGGTCAAACATTGTATTGTCACGTGTTGGATGGTCACGTGTTGTATTGTCACGTGTTGGATGGTCACTTGTTGTATTGTCATGTGTTGGTTAGTCACACGTTGTATTGTCACATGTTGTATTGTCACGTTTTGGATGGTCACGTGTTCTATTGTCAAGTGTTGGATGGTCAAACGTTGTATTGTCACGTGTTGGATGGTCAAGTGTTGTATTGTCATGTTTTGTATGGTCACGTGTTCTATTGTTAAGTGTTGGATTGTCACACGTTATATTGTTATGTTTTGTATCGTCACACGTTGTATTGTCATGTGTTGGATGGTCACACGTTGTATTGTCACATGTTGAAATTTCACGTGTTGAATTGTCACAGGTTGTATTGTCGCGTATTGTCACGTGTTGAATTGTCACACGTCGTCTTGGAATGTGTTGGATGGTCACGTGTTGTATTGTCACGTGTTGGATGGTCACATGTTGTATTGTCACGTGGTGGATGGTCACACGTTGTATTGTCACGTGTTGGATGGTCACGTGTTGTATTGTCACGTGGTGGATGGTCACACGTTGTATTGTCACGTTTTGGATGGTCACGTGTTGTATTGTTATGTGGTGGATGGTCACACGTTGTATTGTCACGTGTTGGATGGTCACGTGTTGTATTGTTATGTTTTGGATTGTCACACGTTGTATTGTCAAGCGTTGGATGGTCACGCGTTTGTATTGTCACGAGTTGTATTGTCACGTGTTGTATTTTCACGTGTTGGAAGGTCACGTGTTGTATTTTCACGTGTTGGAAGGTCACGTGTTGTATTGTCACGAGTTGGATCGTCACATGTTTATTGTCCCGTGTTGTCTTGTGCTGAAGAACTACATTTCTCCTTTTGGAGATGGTGGAGACCAAAAGCCCAGCAGAAAAAATGAAGATGTTGTACACAAACATGCTTTAAATGATGATCCTGCTGTAATAAGCACCTGTGAATGACGACATTAATGAATCTTTAGTTTGTCTGTAATCAGTCATCTGGTGTGCAGCTGTTGAACCTCTGAGTCCAGTATGGTGTCCTGTTTGCAGCTCGGGGCTCTCTGGGCTGTCTTGACAAATGTGTCACAGTGGAGTTTTAACTTGAGATGATGTTGTTGTGTGTCTGTTGGAGGCAGGCTGGCTATAATCCTGGTTTGGTCATTGTCATGAGCAAGAACAAGTGCAAATGAGTCACACGTCTTCAGCCTGCAAGGGGATGGATGAGGCACAGAGGGAGAGCCAAGGATGGGAACCAACGTGAGCCTCTGCGCTGACCCACCTCGTGACACTCATCAGTTCAGCTGTGAGCAAAAAAACATCTTCACAAACAGCTCGCTGCCAACCAGCTGCTGGATTAATGCAGGTCTCCTCCTGTCCGCAGATCAAGACACTGCTGGGGAGAGTCAGAATGTGCAAATGCATTTCTATGTATGCATGCTGGTTGCACATCTGGTAGTGTGTGTGCGTGTGTGTGTGTGTGTGTGTGTGTGTGTGTGTGTGTGTGTGTGTGTGTGTGTGTGTGTGTGTGTGTGTGTGTGTGTGTGTATGCCCCAGCCGTATCCTGCCTTCCTCCATGTTATCCCTTCTGACCTTCTTTAACCTGGAATCCAATCAGATTTGTGCAGAGACCGGAGGGCCTATCTGATGTGTCAGCTTCAGCTCACCATGACTTCCCTGCCAGATGTCCACTGGCCCATCTGCCTCATGGTGCTTAAACTATTTCACTGCTTCTTTCACATCATGTCTCTATCTTTCTCTGCTGATCTACACCTCCCTTCTGTGAAGAATTATTTATTCATATAGGCCTATAAATATATACACACATACATACACACATATATACACATATATATGTATATATATACATATATATTGCTGCATCAACCTAACCATAATCCTAACCCTAATTTTACAGGCATGATGATGGCCTAAGTAATAACACACACCCAATTTCAAGCGCCACCTTCACCGAAAAAGTTATTCAAGAAGGGTTGATCCCAAAATGCACTTTTTTGCAAGAGCGCCCCCTTCCGAATGTCTGAGAAGCTTGGGGATGGCACCAATCGATCAGGTTTGACCGAATTACTTGACCTGGAACCAACTTCCAAGTCTCTACAACATTCACAGCAAAAGTTATTCAAGAACGGCTGATGCCGATGTGGTTTTCATCCCTTACCTCTAATCCTAATCCTAATCCTAACCCTAACCCTAATCCTAATCCTAACCCTGTGTAAAATAATTTCTGAAGTGTGTCCAGGTTAGTACAGGTGTGAGGTGTCATCATCATTCAGCAGGATCTCTGTCCTGAGGCCCTCGACCTGTTTTCAGAGGCAACTGGTAAGAAGAGAAGGGGTAGATTAGTTGAGATGAGGTAGATTAATTAAAATAAAGTGAGGTTAGTTGAGATGAGGTAGATTAGTTGAGATGAGGTGGATTAGTTGAAATGAGGTAGATTAGTTGAGATGAGGTGAGATTATTTGAGATGTGGTAGATTAGTTGAGATGAGGTAGATTAGTTGATGATGATTCCCTGTTGTTACTGTTGCTTCGACAGACTGTTTCTAAAAGTGTTCATAACTTCCAGGTCTGTAAAATGGTTCTGATCCAGAAGTGTCTTCAGCTGCAATACCAGCGAGTGCCACTAGAGGTCGGCTCCAAAAAGCCTCCGGCTCCATAGACTCCCATTCAACTTCTCTCATCAAATCCAAAGTGAATAAAATGTGTCCATCAGTTATCTCGGTGTTGTTAGCTAAAGTCACTCCTTCTTATTAGTTTTCTGGAGGTCCATCTGAAAATAATCCCTCATTCATTAGAAAAGAAGATTCAAGAAGACCTGTTTTTGGGGGCGTGTCTGTTTGATTGACAGGCCTGTGGTGCAGTCAGGTTACAGCTATCGGTGGGCGGGACGTAGTATCGTCAGGTTTCCGATCAGATCGGTCAGATCCACCGCTGGCTCCTCCCCCAGCTCGTCCAAATATGGTCACTTCCTGCTCCAAACCGCTCCGAACTAACAAAGATGGTGACGGACAGAATCTGAACTGGAGGATTCATAACGTTCACAAACCAACGATGACATCACTGATGGTTGATGGTTGGTTACTACGTATAAATAAACACAGCAACATTTGTGGTTGCAACATGATGCCTGTCTGCTTTCTGTTGTTTAAATCCAGATTGGCTTCAACTACAGGTCAAAGGTCACCAAAGTATTATCATTGTTAGATGTTGTTAAATATGAGAAACTGTTCAGTGTTGAATCTTACAAATGATTGTAATGAAAGAAGTCAGCAACATACAACATGTTATCATGTACCTTTTATTAGAAAAACAATAAACCATCATCTGAGCTGCTTTTATCAATAAATCCTTTTGTCTTATAGAAATGAAATGAGTGACTTTTATCAGCAGAGATTTAATAAAAATAAAGATTATTGAAGGTGATAACATGGACGATGGGAAGATGTGTCTTATCTTCCTCAAAATATATCAGTTTATTATCTTTTTACATGAAGTCACAGCTATGAATGAGGACTTGTGTGTAGGAGGGATATCGCATATGAGACTAACACACAACGAGCTCTGGAGGATGTAGCAGAAACATGTCAGTGATTGAGAGGTCATCAAATCACCCCCCCCCCCCCCCCAAAAGAAAAAAAAACGGAGGTCACAGGAAGTGATGTGTGTGTGTGTGTGTGTGTGTGTGTGTGTGTGTGTGTGTGTGTGTGTGTGTGTGTGTCAGAGGTGTGTGTGTGTGTGTGTCTGAGGGTGTGTGTGTCGGAGGTGTGTGTCTGAGGTGTGTGTGTGTGTGTGTGTGTGTGTGTGTGTGTGTGTGTGTATGTGCTCCCCCTCCCCCTCATCCTCCTGCTCCTTCTCCCTCTCCCCCTCCTCCTCCTCCTCCTCCTCCCCTTCCCCCTCCTCCTCCCCCTCCTCCTCCAGCAGACATCCTTCCATGTGACTGGGTCTCCCCAGTGGCCACAGACTGCTGCTTGGTTTCTGTTTGGGCGACTTGACTCTGTGTGAGTTTGTCTGCAGTCTCCTCATTGGGCCAACAGTAAGGGGAGGAGCTTATACAGGACAAGGAGTGTGATGCAGAGGAGTGGGTCCATTGTGCTCATCATGCTGTAGTCTGGATGAAGGACAGAGACAGAAGACAGACGGTTAGGACAGAACACGTCCCACTCAGGCTGATGGACAAACATCTAGCAGCAGCACAGGAGGAGCTGTGAGACAAACAAATTGCTGTACTCCTCCACTTTCCTCCAGAGTGAGACCAGACCAACCAGTTCACTGTCTTCAGCACCATTTCTACCTGGCTCCTGCGGTCTCAGCCAATCAGAGAGGAGCTGTGATGAATATGAGGGAAACGGTGATGTCCATCCAAACATTTCAATAAAGATCACAGATGATGAAGATGGTGAAGACCTGAGACTAGAATCACCAGAGTGGAGTTCACCAGAGGACATGAAAGTGTGAACCTCCTACATGTGGCCCACTGTTGGACCCTCCTGGTACAAGGTTCTGATCAGTCCTGGTCATCCCTCCACTGACACTGGATGGTCTGTGTGACCCACCTGTTCCTCAGTGTTTCACAGGCGTACCGCTGCTATACCAACATGTGGTGATGTGGTGGCTCCCACTGGATCTGACCCAGATAACCTGGTGTTCATGAAGGTTTTGCAGGGCCCACTTTGTCAGTGTTGTGTACGTACCCTCAGAGGAACTCATCATGGATCACAACAAAACGTGGATGTTCCTGCAGCATGCTGCAGCTAACACTTACACAACACTGTTCTGAGGAAATCTGTCCTCTAAAGTAGTGAGAAAACCAACATGTAACTTTTCTCTCCATATTCACTTGTATGGAAGTCAGACATGGCTGTGAGCAGACCACTGTTCACAGAGCTGCTGACTCATCCAGAACCCCTCAGCTGTTTATCTGCACTGTGATCCAATGAGTCACCCAACAGATCCAACAACAGATCCAAAAACAGATCCAAAAACAGATCCAAAAACAGATACAACAGATACAACAACAGATCCAACAACAGATACCACAACAACAGATCCAACAACAGATCCAAAAACAGATACAACAGATACAACAACAACAGATACAACAACAACAGATCCAACAACAGATCCAACAGATCCAACAACAGATACCACAACAACAGATACAACAACAGATGCAACAGATCCAACAACAGATACAACAACAGATTCAACAACAGATACAACAACAGATACAACAGATACAACAACAGATACAACAACAGATACAACAACAGATACAACAACAGATACCACAGATACAACAACAGATACAACAACAGATACAACAACAGATACCACAGATACAACAACAGATACAACAACAGATACAACAACAGATACAACAGATACAACAACAGATACAACAGATCCAACAACAACAGATCCAACAACAACAGATACAACAACAGACACAACAACAGATACAACAGATACAACAACAGATACAACAACAGATACAACAACAGATACAACAGACACAACAACAGATACAACAACAGATCCAACAGATACAACAAATGATACAACAACAGATCCAACAACAGATCCAACAACGGATCCAACAACAGATATGTAGTAAGGTTGGTGCTACCAGGGTCTCTCCTGGACACAGATGACACGCTCAGTCGTACGTTCGAGTGTAAAATGCCTTTATTTGCCCTGTCCACACACCAATGTCTCCGTGCAACCGAAGAGACGGAGAGATGGTGAGACAAAGAGACAGAGGGACAGAGAGATGGAGAGATGGTGGGACGAAGAGACAGAGAGATGGAGGGACGAAGAGACGGAGAGAATTTGCTGCTTTACTGAGAACGAACACACACACACACACACACACACACACACACACACACACACACACACACACACACACACACACACACACACACACAGCTGTCAGGTGGTTCAGAGTCTGTGAGGCTGCTGTCAGTCTGATTGTGTCTCCGTGTTCTTCGTCCTGTCTTCCTCATACAGACTCTCCTCTTCTTGACTGTCGGCTCTGTACACAGGTAGAGCATCCAGCCATCCAGCATCCAGCATCCACCAGAAACATCCAGCCATGATGTCTCCCGCTTGTATTCATGTGTAAATGTTCGGTTTTCTACATCCTCCTGTTTTTAATGCTTCCATGGTAACTGTCAGTCAGAGGACTGCTGCCTCCATCACATACAGGTCTGTCCCACTGCTGTCTGTTCTCCTGCAGCAGGACCTGTTCTGACCCACAGTCACGATCAACAAGCTCCTCGTGTTCCCACAAACTTCATTAAAAAAAAGTCTACTTCAGAGCAGCTCCACATCAGACCACCGCTCAGTCCAACACAAGACGTAGTGGGAGGAGCCTCAGTCCCTCTAACAGAGGACCACCATGCATTGCAGCCACACAACCTTATCACAGGTAGGTTTGCTGAGGATGCTGACTGCTCATAGGTTACCAGAACTGGAACCAAACTAACAGCAGACTGTATCTACAGGAAGACAACAGCAGGACACAGAGGGACATCTGAAAAAGACAAACTCCTGAAACAGCATGAGGACGGAACTGGGAGGAGGCAGGACATTAAAAACATAGGAAACACTGAGGCAGGAAGTATAACAAAAACATATTCACTGTTCAAAATAAAAGCAGAACTGAGGACCAGATGTTAGCTGAGTGTAGGTCCAACACGTCCAACAGGTCCAACAGGTCCAACGCATCCAACAGGTCCAGCAGGTCCAATGCGTCCAACAGGTCCAACGCGTCCAACAGGTCCAACAGGTCCAACGCGTCCAACAGGTCCAACACATCCAACAGGTCCAACGTGTCCAACAGGTCCAGCAGGTCCAACAGGTCCAACGCGTCCAACAGGTCCAATAGGTCCAACGTGTCCAACGTGTCCAACAGGTCCAACAGGTCCAACGCGTCCAACAGGTCTAACAGGTCCAACGCGTCCAACTTTTCAAAATAAATCTGATGTCAGACCGTTTATCAGATCAGCTGGTGTCAGACCATTTATCAGATCAGCTGGTGTCAGACCATTTATCAGATCAGCTGGTGTCAGACCATTTATCAGATCAGCT
>NW_027185435.1:1110682-1115682 GCF_022577435.1 Embiotoca jacksoni
GTCTGCCAATTTAAACTCATCTGGAACGCCACGAGGCACTCCAATGGAATCCATATATGTAGTAGAGGTGAAATCGAATGGGCCTACATCTCTTTTGCTTCTGTGCTGATTTAGTTTTTGTCCAATCAAGGTGAGAGGTGTACCTAACCTTATAAGTGCACAACTCCCCCGCCAGTTAAGTGGCATTCGAACCAAAATCGTTAGTCCTCCGCAGTACCAGAACAAATCACCCCGTCCCCATTGTCCTAATTGTTGGTTTTTTGTGCTGGCCCAGTCTGAGGTGTCTAGATATCTCATACACCAGTCCGAATTTATGGATCCAACATCGTTTGTTCCTGTCCCATTAAAGCAGGTGTAATTACCAGCTTTGGGCGTGAACATAGGTGGAATGATGTTCTTTTTCACTACTGGAAATACATTCCCTAGAATGTCACATCCGTCTGGTTTCTCTGACAGAGTAAGGTTTAATACACACCTCAATCCATTCGGGTCCGTGTCTGGAAATAAGGGAGCAGGCACTGTGAACAAAGTGGGACGTGCAGAAGAACATGCCACACATTCAGACATATTCTGGGACAGAGCTGTGGCTGACATCCAATCCAACCAAGTGTTTCTTTCACTGTAGCCAGTAGCGATTCTTAACAGTACTACCGGGGTAACTTTTGCTACTATAGTTACCTCTTTCCCATTCTCATCTAATTGTTTAGTCTGTAATAATGTTCGCTTGTTGCGTACCTTTATCATTGTGACTTTAAATAGTCCAATTGGGTCAGTGCCGGTAGTGTCTACTCCTATGGGTAAGTACTGGGTATAGCGGTCTATTGTCAAGGTAATGTTTTGTATTGTCAGAATTAATGGGTTACCGGTTCCTTCACCTCTACTTAGGCTAATGTGTTTTTTCCAATCTTTATATGGGTTACCTTTACCGGGAATGTGTGGCTTATGACCCGTAGAGCTAGTGGTCCACCATACTTTACTCCAACTGTTGCATAAAGGGCCTTTTAGTTGCCCATCACTTCTTGGATAAACCATACACATGTAAACATTCTTATTTCTCCATGCACCCGTGTCATGTCCGCATGTAATTATCTTACAGAGGTCAAATTGGTAGGTGGTTTGGGTGCCCATTTCGTAGGTGAACTGTATCCTCTTTGGTTGTCCTCTTTTTCGTCTGATGAGTTCCCTTGTCTGGTTATGGTGCTCCTTTGGTCCCAATGGCACACCTGAAATTCCTATCTCCCATAATATGACACATACTACACCTGCAGAGATGAGTCCCAAGGCCATGAGCCATCTCCAGTCACCCCAGAGGCTGGTTCTCTTGTTCATCATACTTTGTCAACAGAATTATTGTATCAATTTACAGCACAGGTATCAATAGCCAAACAAAACTTAAAATTTATTTATGTGGATCTTCAACTTGCGATCTTCTAGTGACGTGGCAGACACTTGATGCAAACGAGCCCTCCCTCGTTCGAGTCGGCTGTCTTCTTGTTTCGGATACCGATAGTAGACTGTTTCAGTATCTAATCGTTGAGGGGATTATTCTGCCCCTTTTGATGCGATGTCCTCTGGTCCAGCCGGGCTCGAGGTGTTTGTGGCGACGTCGGTGCTCGCCTCTTCCAGGGTCCGCTGCGGTTCCAGTGCTGGCTTTGTCCTCTACTTCTACTCGTCGTACGCATTCATGTACCAGTCCTTCTCCTATTCTGTCTGCCATGTTGATTCCTTCCTGTGTGAACACCAGATTTGGTGCTTCCAGACTTTTGAGAGTCGCTGTTGTCTCAGTGATGTCATGGTAGAAGTCTGTGAGTTCACATATGCCACTATGCTGTGTGATGTTAGGATGTGTAGTGGGTGTCCCATGACTATGTGCGCGCATTTTGTAATGAGTTTGGCTACTCCTGCTGCATGTCTTGTGCATGATGGATGCCTTTTTTTCATTGGATCCAGCATGACACTTAAATATGTCAATATTGTCCTATCACCTCCTTTTTTCTGAAACAACACACCATTTACAACTGTGTTTGTTTCAGAAACATCCAAATAAAAGAGTAGAGTGTAGTCCGCCAATGCCAGCTCGGACGAGTTGGCTAATAATTGTTTAAGTGTAATGAATGCCTGTTCGGCCGTGATCGTCCATTTTAGCGGCCCAGTGAGATTATGTATGCCCACCTCTCTCACCATGTTACGTAAGCTCTGGGTGAGGCATGTGAAATCGGGTATATAGTGTCTACTATATCCGATCAGGCCCAGAAACGAGAGCATGGTTTTGACTGTCAGTGACTTTGTGTGGTGCAGGATTGATGTTCGGTGTGCAGGTGTGATATTAATCGACCCAAAAATGACACCTGCTGTCGTGCAACTTGTAGTTTGTTTTTACTAACCTTAAACTCGTGTGTAAAGAGATGCAACAGGAGTGTCCGTGTGTCAGTGAGGCAATCCTCCGCTGTGTCAGAGGCCAGTAATAGGTCGTCCACGTACTGTATGAGTGTGGTGCATGGGGGTGTATGTTCTCTGTAGCATCTAGTGTCACTTCTCTGTAGCATCTAGTGTCACACTTACGTACATCAACACCTTCCTGTTTCACACTTGTGTATATCAACACCTTCCTGTCCCCCCTTTCTCTGAAACAGCACACCATTTGCTGTCTGGGCTGTTTCAGAAACATCCAGATATAATGGAACTTTGTAGTCAGGGACAGCAAGATCAGAAACAGTGCTAAGAGCGTTTTTGAGTGATATAAACACCATTGCCGCTTGCGCGGTCCAGAATAAGGCGGCAGTAAGGTTCCTCATAGTCTTTTGCTCATTATCTTTTCTTTTATTTATATTGTGGTTCTATTATTATTTATCTACTTATTCTAATCCGCCCTTCTACTTCTGGTGTGACTAGCGCTCTCCTATACTACACTGTCTTTGGGCCCCTTTAAATTTTAACTTTTACGTCTTAAAACTTAGTATTCTCTTATTTCCTTTGATCTATCTTATCCTTAACTTTGATCTCTTAACTTCGTTCTATCTTTTCTATTAACTCAGCTCTAACTAATCTCATATTATTTTAAGTTGATTTATTTTACTTTATCTTATCCAATCAAACAACTATTCTTCTGAGACAGGTACTGTTTCAGAAGTTGAATTGCTGGTTCATCAGACTTCCTGTTTGATTGTTTAACGCATTTTTCTACATCACCGCCCCCTTTCGTCCCCTGTAGCATTCTGTTGTTAGCGTCTCTTAGCAGTGATCACCTGACAGGTATGAAAGGAGTTCGAGTCGGTGGAGTCTGTTGAGGTCAGCCAACTGTTTCTGACACCCAGATTGTCCGTGCCTCCCGTACTTGTGCCACCGGATCCATCTCGGTGTTTTACTGCCTCTTGTCATGATTTCAGTGTCTTTTCTTTTTTTATTGGTTTTTATTTTGATGCCTGTTGCTGGTGGTTGCTCCGAGGAGGAGTGTTTGTCTCTGTCCTCACTCTCTCTGTCCACTTCTTGCGGTGCAGACATGGTGCTGGTCTGCTGTATTGCCTCCTTTGCTCTCAGGGTGTCTTGACTGTGTTGTTGCAGAGTTTAATTTTCCTCTGCACTGGTAGAGTCCTCCTGCTTCCCTCTCTGGCTACCACACCCAAACCCTCTCAATCTGTCCGTGATCTTTGCATCTTATAATAGCTCTCGTTTTTACTGTGGGTTTGTTTGATTTTCCCACCTTAGGGCTCTCATGGGGCTGTGATGCAGATTTTGCTGTCTCTAACCTAATTTTCTCCCTTACTCTCCCCATTGTTTTGTGTCCTTTTTACTTATCAGTAGCTTTTGCGTCTGGCGTCATCTAATTGGAATTTTAAAAGCTGAGCCTGTGCCTGTCTCAGCTCCTCCTCCTGTTGCTTTTTCCTCTGTTATCTCTATGCTATCACTTATCTTAGGTTATTCTTGTTTATTCATGTATTTTCTTCAATTTTTAACCCATATATGTTTGTTTCTTTTTTCTTTTTTTTTAATTGGCTTTTTTAACCATATTGTTTCTCTATCTTTTTTTTTTATTATTTCGTTTTTTTAACTATCACTATTATTAATTGCTCCCGTTCTTTTATTTATATATTGTTACGTTCTGGATTATTCTAGTCATTTGTCTGTCTCCGTTGTTCTAAGTTTTTAGCGCGATCTTTCAGCGTTAGTTTTACTGTGTTCTGATTTTATTTTTTGCTTACTTCAATTTTTGTTATTTCTGACTGAGATTCTGCCTCTGTTTATGTTATCCTTCTCTCTCAGTAATTTTGTTCATCTAGTCCTTTCTTCACCTGCTCTTTCCGTTTACTCTCCCACAATTGCTGTGTGGCTCCGCCTACTAATGCCATATTATGCAAACTTCTTCTCCTATCCTGCATCTCTTCCTTTTCCTTTTTTAATTTGTTTTTTACTGTTTATTCAACACTACCACACAGTGATAATTCAACACACACACGTGGAGATTGAGTGTGAATGACTCCTTTAGGTCAATTTGTGGATCTAGTGAGACAAGCTTCTAGGCTGAATAAATTCAGTCCGGTCTCACTCTAGGGGTCACCCCAGATACCACAAATCTTTTAATTCACGCTCACTTCTTCACCAACACCACCCTTTGTCCCCACAGAACAAGAACTTGCCGAGACTGGATGTCTCTATAAAACTTGCTTAGTTCTTGGAAGCCACCCACGTTTTCAACCCAAAAGAAAAAAAAACCTATTTCTGAGTTCATACACTCCGGGCGTTTCGACCCAAAACAAACAAAAAAACTATTTCTGAGAGATTCACCGCTCTCCCAGTATTATAACTACAGCTCTATTTAACGCTATTTCTGAGAGACGCCGCTCTCCCAGTATTAAAGCTACAGCTCTATTTAACGCTATTTCTGAGAGACGCCGCTCTCCCAGTATTAAAGCTACAGCTCTATTTAACGTTATTTCTAAGAGATTCGCTCTCTGAGCTTCGCTACTGCTCTATTTAGCTCTATTTTTGAGAGATTTACTCCC